>NC_086448.1:388934522-389234522 GCF_028390025.1 Pseudophryne corroboree | reverse complement strand
CTACTATGTGTCTTCGTTGTGTCTGTATAATTTATAGTGCTTAAATGTGTGCAACTTTAGCCAGAACCTGGCCGCAGGTTAATTACTGCTCACGTAAACCCTCATTTGTTCAGGTACCTTTATTAATTCGAATTGAAAAAGGGAATAATACTGTAATCAGTAGTCCTTGCACTTTATGGTTAAGGCTTTATTCCATATTCATACTTGTGCATGTGCAAAAGGAACCTATTCGTGTTAGCTCTACACACAGTGATGATCAAAAGTTATTACTCAAAATCCAACAACTGAATAACTACATGATTGAATTACATATGAGCCACAATTGTTGGATTTTGAGTAATAACTTTTGATCATCACTGTGTGTAGAGCTAACACGAATAGGTTCCTTTTGCACATGCACAAGTATGAATATGGAATAAAGCCTTAACCATAAAGTGCAAGGACTACTGATTACAGTATTATTCCCTTTTTCAATTCGAATTAATAAAGGTACCTGAACAAATGAGGGTTTACGTGAGCAGTTATTAACCTGCGGCCAGGTTCTGGCTACAGTTGCACACATTTAAGCACTATAAATTATACAGACACAACGAAGACACATAGTAGGATTTGTTATTAATTTTATTTTTGTGTAATGTTTGTGATTTTGTCATGATTTTATCTATATGGAATTAAAAGTTAAATTTTAAACATTCATTCTTCTTCTTACAGTGCGCCAACAAAGAGACAATCCTTTCCTTTCCAGTATTTCTCTTCGGACTTAGGAGAAATACTGTTATCAACGGTAAGTTCTTACCATAACGTACATCTTTAAACAACAGAATGTACTTAAATCTGTATTACCCCATTCTGATCATTTTGAGGACATCAGGAGGCAACCCTGGTCTACCCCAGGTAAGAAATTCCCGCTCCCTAAACGGGCTTTGACTCGAGATCCTCTCTCTGCAGAGTTATGTGATAAATGGGAGAATCCGCCGCCGATGGATTCTCACGTCACCCGTCTTGTGGTGTCGTCTACTCTGCCTGTCACCACTGTCAACTCACTGAAGGAACCGACAAATAAGCATGTGGAGGGATTCCTGAAATCTATATATTCCCTTGAAGGGGCCACGATAGCTGCCTCTTGGGCCACAAAAGGTATTGAGGAGTGGGTACAATGCCAGACAATACCTGTCTTACATATGCACCGACGCCTATTACATTCAGGAGGCATCCTCTGAGGCGGGGATGGTACTGGCGGCCAAAGCGTCATCCACATCTGTCCTGGCTCGCCGCATACTGTGGTTAAGGTCGTGGAAAGTGGATTTAGACTCCAAGGAGACCTTGGAGGTACTCCCCTTCACCGGTGACATTTTAATTGGAGAGGACCTGAATAAAATAGTGTCTGAATTAGCAGCTGCTAAGACTGCTTTTCTCCCTCCTACTAATCCTTCTAAACAGAAGGCGAAGACTACCACTTTGCGTTCCTTTCGACCTCAAGGGAAGGCCAAGAGTCAGACTTAACCAAGACAATCTTGTGCTCCCAAGACCACCAAGCCCAAGACGAAACAGCCCTGGGCAGCCCATCAGCCTACTTTGAAACAAGACTGCTGCATGATAGGGCGGGCCTCCCCTTGGGGGGTTTCCCCAGATTGGAAGGCCGACTTCTCCAGTCCGCCCAGGTCTGGTTAAAGACCACTTCAGACGCTTGGGTACTGGAAGTTGTCTCTCACTGGTATGCTGTCTCCTTTAAGAGACGTCCCCCTCATCAGTTCTGCACTACGGTACTCCCTTCGGATCCGTTGAAGGTGAAGGCTCTACAAAAGGTGGTAGGTTCCCTCCTAAGTACAGGAGTTGTTGTGCCTCAGTCCCAGTGTGGCAGAGGTTATTATTCAACCCATTTTCTAGTGCAGAAACCTAATGGGTCTTTTCGGCCTGTACTCAACCTCAACTCACTGAACAAATTTGTGAGGGTAGCCAAGTTTCATATGGAAACATTGTGCTCTATCGTGTTGGCGATTCAACCCGGAGATTACATGGTATCCCTGGATATACAGGATGCTTATCTTCGTATTCCTATTGCCATATCGCGTCAGCAGTTCCTGTGGTTTGCTATTGGTGACAGTCACTACCAATTCCAGGCTCTGCCGTTCGGACTGGCCACGGCTCCTTGGATCTTCACAAAGGTTATGGCCGTGATGACGGCGCACCTCCATCGCCAGGGAGTCAGAATCCTGCCGTATTTGGACAACCTGCTGATTCTGGCGAGTTCCCACGACGTCCTCCTCATTCATCTACAATTGACGGTGAGTTGCTTACAAGCCCACGGATGGCTGATTAATTGGATTAAGTCCTCGCTGGTCCTAGCTCAGAGCATGATGCATCGAGGGGCGCTTCTGTACACACACAGTCAGATACTGTTCCTGTCTCCAGACAAGTCCTAAAAATCCATGACCGGATAAGACACTTCATCCGCCCCCCACCACCCCTCGAGTGTCAATTTCCTCGGCGATGCATGTGTTTGGCCTGATGGTGTCGACGTTCGACATTGTGGAGTACGCTCAATTTTATTCCCGCCCGCTGCAACGATTAATTCTTGCCAGATGGGACGGTCTGCCTCGTCAGATCAGATCCTAAATGTCTTGTTGACTCCGGAGGTTCGTTTGTCGCTGACCTTTTCAAGGTCGGTGGTCAAGGAAGAATCACTTCTTCCAATGAACATCCTAGAGCTGAGGGCGGTGTTCAATGCATTATCACTTGCCCTGCCTCTGGTACGAAACAGATCGGTTCAAGTACGGTCAGACAACGCCACAACAGTGGCAATACATAAACCATCAAGGCGGCACTCGAAGCCGCATGGCTATGAAGGAAGTGTCAAAAATCCTTTATTGGACAGAACGCCATCTGCCAATTATATTGGCAGTGTTCTTTCTGGGTGTCCTAAACTGGGAAATGGACCACCTATGTACCTCGCCAGGACGTACACGCCGGAGAGTGGAGTCTTCATCCGGAAGTCTCAACTCCTAGTGGACAGGTGGGGTCTACCGGACGTAGACCTTATGGCATCTCAATACAATCACAAGGTTGTGGTCTTCAGACCAAGGACAAGGGATCCTCAAGCAACATTTGTGGATGCACTAGCAATTCTATGGAACTATTGGCTGTCTTACGTGTTCCCTCCAGTGTCACTACTGCCCAGGGTTCTACGGAAGTTCAAACAGGAAGGAGGAATGCTGCTTCTAGTTTCTCCAGCATGACCCAGAAGGCATTGTTTCTCAAACCTGCAGCATCTATCGACAGGGCATCCCTTTCTACTTCCTCAACGACCAGACCGCCTCATACAGGGCCCTCGTCACTGGCCAGACTTTGACGGAGTGGCTCTTGAAGCATCACTCCTGAGAGCAAAGGATTTTCAGAGGAGGTTATTCAAACGATGTTGAAAGCCCACAAACCGGCCTCTGCCCGGATTTATTACAGGGTTTGGAATTCTTACTTCACCTGGTGTTCTGAGAAGAATTATGATGTCCATGGATTCAGATCTTCCAGAATGCTGGCTTTTCTGCAAAAAGGCCTGGACTTAGGTCTTCGGCTGGCCTCCCTCAAAGTTCATATATCTGCCTTGTTGGTTTTGTTTCAGAGAAAAATTGCCTTTATACCTGATGTTCAGACTTTCATTCAGGGTGTTATTCAGATTCAGCCTCCCTATGTCCCTCCTGTGGCTCCATGGGTTTTGTCTGCTGTGCTGAATGCTCTGCAAGAGTCTCCATTTGAACCACTTGAAACGGTGGACCTTAAATGGCTCACAGCCAAAGTCCTGTTCTTGCTGGCCATTGCTTCTGCAAGCCGTCTGTCAGACTTAGGCGCTTTGTCCTGTTGTCCACCCTTTCTCATATTCCACCGTGACTGGGCGGTTCTACGAACTCGCCCGGTTATTTTGCTTAAGGTGGTGTCATCTTTTCACCTTAACTAAGAGATTGTGGTTTTTGCCTTTGTCTCTTCAGCTTTGTCTCCCAAAGAACGTTCTTTGGATGTGGGTACGGCTCTCCGTGTCTATGTGGAGAGGACTGCTTCATCAGGAGGTCAGATTCCCTTTTTTATACGGTTTAGTTTTCACAAACGTGGCTGGCTTGCGAATAAGCAAACCTTTGCCAGATGGATTAGAATGGTGATTGCACAAGCCTATGCACAGGAGACTCCCAGCTCCAGTTAAAGCCGATTCTACTCAGTCTGTTGGACCTTCTTGGGCGTCCTGCCATGGCGCATCTCCAGAACAATTGTGCAAGGCAGCTACGTGGTCCTCAGTGAACACGTTCATTAGGTTCTATGCCTTTGATACTTCCACCTCCCAGGATGCTTGTTTTGGACGCCAGGTTCTCTTACCCGCTAGGGTGCGTCCCTTCCCATGAGGAACTACTTTAAGACATCCCCGATGTTTTCCCTGTGGAACACAGTGTACCCCGCTGTAGAAAAGAAGAGTCATGGTAGACTTACCATGGTTAACTCTCTTTCTGCGAGGTACACTGGGTTCCACAGGGCGCCCACTCTGGCGCACCTAGCTTCTTTGGGTTATATGGCATTAGCCGCTGGTATCCTCTCCTGTCGTGAGATTGTGGTTCTATGTGACTAACATCCGCGTTCTTTTACCTGCTCCTGCATTGGACTGGTTAACGAAACTGAACTCTAAGTGCCTGGAGGCATGGTTATAGAGGAGGCCCCAATACACCCTAGGACAGTCAAAACTTTGCCTGATGGTGACTCTGGATCAAGATCCCGCTCTACACCCCAATGTTTTCCCTGTGGAACCCAGTGTACCTTGCTGAAAGAGAGTTAACCATGGTATGTCTGCCTTAGCTCTACCTATTAGTGTGTGTGTGTGTGTGTGTGTGTGTGTGTGTGTGTGTGTGTGTGTGTGTACAGTACATAATGTGCATGTAATAGATCCCATGATTATACAGAGCAGGAACTATTTGGTTACATAGCTCACTAGAGGAGTTTGGGGCACTATCAGTCAGTAGCACCCTATTTCTTCATGTGTTGACCGAAAATTATAAGGATGACCGTTATCATTGCTGCCTGATTTACTAGGTTCATCATCAGTATGATGATAAATTCAATTCAGAAAATTGGCACTCTTGGCCTGTGTAATGTCTTATGTCTTAATTACTAAACCTGAGTGGTGGCAAAAAAACAGAGGTTTTGTGGTTTGAGCAATTGACATCTAAATACCATTCAATTTGGTCAACCCATTTGCTCCTGGGGTTGAGCGACAGGAGTGCAGTGTGCATGGACAGCTTAAATTTGGCTTAGTGTCTTAAGTATATGGGCAATGGTGCACTTGAACTGAGCAATGTATTTTTGTTGTATTGGTTAATGTGTAGTTTTTGTCTATTACTACAGTTTTGATTATATCTGCAACTAATTTTGTTTTTTTCCCCTTCCCCCTTTCTTTCTCTTTTATTTTTTCATTCTTTTTCCATTTTCCTTCTGATTTTAGAATTATGTGGACTTGTGTTCTGTCTCTGTTTTTGCTCAGTTCCCATACCTTTCCATTTAAAATTGTTTGGGCTTCCTTTCCTTTATCCTCATTTGCCCTGTAAATTTGTCTCCATTCTCATACCTTTCCAATTAAAACATTTTTGTAATACCTTTCCTTAGTCCTTATTTTCCCTATAAATAATGGTCATCAAGTATGTTTAGACATTCTTTCAGCTGCTAAATGGTAAACAAGAGTGGAAACATCTTGCACCTGTATTTTGTTGTTATGTAAGTTTGCACTGTGATTGGGCTAACCTTTTGTTGCATGAAGTGTGCATCTATACAACATAGCTCCCATTTTAATAGTATGCATTATTCCCCTTAGTTTACAGTTACTTAATTACATGTGATTCAAGACACATGTTGGTTAATGACTGTAACTTAAAGTGAATGTCACTCAACCCTGCATATGTTACTTGTCAGCAGCCATTACCCCAATTTTTGTCATAATTGACATTCTTTAGAATATGGTGACAGCAAGCTACTGTATACTACATAAACCTGTGCGCAGAGAGGATTGGCAGTAAGAATGGTGAGCCACTACTTCCCGTGCTACTGAATCAAATCCTTAAATAATTGTTTCCAGGATAGTGTGGTACTATCTATAGATTGCTAAGGTACTGTAGTAAAACAAATACTTTTACCAAATTATGATCCTTCGGTTATGGGTTTTTTTTGTGTTTGTTTGTTTTGTGTGTGTGTGTGTGTGTGTGTGTGTGTGTGTGTGTGTGTGTGTGTGTGTGTGTGTGTAGGGGGGTGGGGTTGTCATAGATTATCTGATTACAGGTAATTGAGAATTTTGCTTTAACCATGGATGCAAATATATGAATCATACATTTTATTAAGAACATAATTTGACATAATGGTAACAGTATGATCTAAAGTAAGTTATTGTTGCGGTCTAATTATTTGAGTTTACTGAAACCTGCCAGGGATTTGAATCATTCCATAATGCCCTGACACAAATGTACTGTTCATGTTCTTTGTAAATGTTTCCCTTGCCAGTATGGTATGATGATTCTAAATTTGTTTTACTATGTATCATATTCAAGTTACAAAGTATATGACAACGTATTTGACAATAGCCATATCAGCTTTCCTAATTAAGCTAGAGGGGTGTGAGTTGTGTCATTTTACTGTGTTTTTTATGCCATGTCCTATGATATACAAAACAATAGGATTTATAAAGAAAAACTTTTTCCAAATTCAAACTGATATTTTTGATCATGATTATCTTGAAAAGTAAAGGTAGTATTCAAAAAAAGTTGGGTGTATTACAAGTAGTAATAGGTAATAACAGATTTGATGGCTTCATTAGTTTAATTATATACTGTAAATCAAGTTGGATAGAAATACTTGACATTGTATTAGTCAACAATGTTAGCTGAAGATGGTTTGACAATGCCTACACCCAGCTTTTTTCGAATAAACTACCTTGCTTTAAAATTATTTTTAACTATGCACCCATTATCCTCCCACTTTTAGATTTTGAAAAGACTGTTTACAGGAAAAAAAATCCGTCTTTTTTGTTGTCTCTCTTCGAGATAATCATGATCAAAAATTTCAGTTTGAATTTGGAAAAGGTTTTTCCTTACAAGCCTATTGTGTTTTATATATAGAAAGGGCATAAAAAACGCTGTGCAATGACACCACCCCCACCTCTCTAGCTTAATTAGGAAATCTGCTGTGGCGAAAATATGCTGGTTGTGTGTTTTTGACAGATTTTGGTAAATTTTACATATCTCATGCCGTTTCCAAAATATGGCTATGTAAATAATATTTCGTATTTTTCTTAGACTACATATATGCTTTCTATATATTGAATAAAATCTGAGCTGGTGAGGTAAAATTTTAACAAAAAGTGTGTTGATTTGATATGGAATGACCCCTACACAAAGTAATCCGATGGAGTTTTGGGGAACATGTGAAAGAAAGATTTATTTTTTGTGACTGTATTTAAGTCAACGGTACACCAAATGTCAGGAGTCCTGCCATTTTCAAAACATCAAATCTTAAGTTGGGTACACTTAAGATGATTTTTTTAAATGTTTTGTCCGATTTATCGGAATGGCAGATTGTTAAAATCAACCAGGGGTTGTCAGCGGCATTGCCCATCGGACTTGCGTGCAGCTCAATCTGGCGACATTGTTGCGAGGGCCACGTTGCCGAATGCAGCATTGCCCCCGCTTCCTTCTCCCTCATTCCCTGCCGTCTTTCCATCGTTGTCAGCATTGGCAAGTGTGTATAACTTGCGGATGCCGGCACCCTCACCGCGTCCCCATCGCCGCCAGTGTCATGCTTGGTACACATCATCTAATGTATACCCAGCTTTATGCATTCTGTTTAACGTGGCACCCCTGCCTGTCTATATCTGCATGCCTTCCCTTAAAAGAAAAAAAAAAGAAGAAAATTCTGTCAATAGATTCTATGACATCTCATAAAACGACACTATATCCCAGCCCCTGCAATATCTTCCATGCACCCCTAATACATTTGATCCTGCAGCCAAGGATCTCTCCCAGATTGTATACTCCCATCCTAAAGAAGCCATATCTTCATACATTCTATCCCTCAAACAACTACTTGTCTGTAACCTAAAGGCCCCCATCCACTAGTCAGATTTGGGCAGTTTTCTTCAGATTTCAATGCATCTGACCGTCATATCTGAAGAAAAGTGTCACATTGGATGGCTCTTCAGATCCAATGCTCACTCCCGTGTCAGATATGTCTGAACTACAGATCTCTGAGGCTGCCCCAACTATTTATCTGAATCTGAAGAAAACAGGTGCACATCGGATTGTTTTTTTTTACTTCAGATGTATCTGATCAGATTCATCTGAAGCGTCACTTGACTGGCATCTCCCTGACCACTCCCACCCACCAAGAGGGGGAACAGCGGCAGCAGCAGCATCAGATCAATCACATGTAGCATGTGTGCATCAGATATATCTGATGCGATCTGTCACATGATATATTGCATCAAATATATCTGAAGTGAATGTAATGAAAATTAAAGCCAGGGTCTGATCCGATTCCCGGGACGCTCCCGGGAGAGTTCAAGAGAAATCTGATGCTATCTGCAGTTCAGACAAGTCTGAGTAGTGGATGGCCACCTTTAATTTTGTTATCAAACCTCAAAAATGCATGGTTTATTGTTATCTAGTCTGATACTCCTCTAACTAATGGTTACTACAGTCATGGTTCTTGACAGTAATTTTGTAATGATTTTCTGTCTGATAAGTCAAGGGGGGAAATTTACTTAGTAGCACTTTACTAATTCTGTTTAAGATGCTGGATTTATAAAAAAAAAAATAATAATAATAATTCTAAGAACAGAACATGCCTGGGTTTGCATTCACTATTTTCTCTGACGTCCTAGTGGATGCTGGGAACTCCGTAAGGACCATGGGGAATAGCGGCTCCGCAGGAGACTGGGCACAAAAAGTAAAAGCTTTAGACTAGCTGGTGTGCACTGGCTCCTCCCCCTATGACCCTCCTCCAAGCCTCAGTTAGATTTTTGTGCCCGAACGAGAAGGGTGCAAGCTAGGTGGCTCTCCTGAGCTGCTTAGAAGTAAAAGTTTAAATAGGTTTTTTATTTTCAGTGAGTCCTGCTGGCAACAGGCTCACTGCATCGTGGGACTAAGGGGAGAAGAAGCGAACTCACCTGACTGCAGAGTGGATTGGGCTTCTTGGCTACTGGACATTAGCTCCAGAGGGACGATCACAGGTTCAGCCTGGATGGGTCCCGGAGCCGCGCCGCCGGCCCCCTTACAGAGCCAGAAGAGCGAAGAGGTCCGGAGAAAGCGGCGGCAGAAGACGTTCCTGTCTTCAAATAAGGTAGCGCACAGCACTGCAGCTGTGCGCCATTGCTCTCAGCACACTTCACACTCCGGTCACTGAGGGTGCAGGGCGCTGGGGGGGAGCGCCCTGAGACGCAATAAAAACGATATAAAAACCTTATATGGCTAAAAAAAAATGCATCACATATAGCTCCTGGGCTATATGGATGCATTTATCCCCTGCCAGTTTCCTGAAAAAAGCGGGAGAAAAGGCCGCCGTGAAGGGGGCGGAGCCTTTCTCCTCAGCACACAAGCGCCATTTTCTTTCAGAGCTCCGCTGGAAGGACGGCTCCCTGACTCTCCCCTGCAGTCCTGCACTACAGAAACAGGGTAAAACAGAGAGGGGGGCACTATTGGCAGCTAATATATAAATACAGCAGCTATAACAGGGAGTAACACTTATATAAGGTTATCCCTGTATATATATAGCGCTCTGGTGTGTGCTGGCAAACTCTCCCTCTGTCTCCCCAAAGGGCTAGTGGGGTCCTGTCCTCTATCAGAGCATTCCCTGTGTGTGTGCTGGGTGTCGGTACGATTGTGTCGACATGTATGAGGAGGAAAATGATGTGGAAGCAGAGCAATTGCCTGTGTTAGTGATGTCACCCCCTAGGGAGTCGACACCTGACTGGATGGTAGTAATTAAAGAATTACGTGACAATGTCAGCACTTTGCAAAAAACTGTTGACGACATGAGACAGCCGACAAATCAATTAGTGCCTGTTCAGGCGTCTCAGACACCGTCAGGGGCGCTAAAACGCCCGTTACCTCAGATGGTCGACACAGACCCTGACACGGATACTGAATCCAGTGTCGACGGTGACGAGACAAACGTAATGTCCAGTAGGGCCACACGTTACATGATCACGGCAATGAAGGGGGCATTGAACATTTCTGACACTACAAGTACCACAAAAAAGGGTATTATGTGGGGTGTGAAAAAACTACCAGTGGTTTTTCCTGAGTCAGATGAATTAAATGAGGTGTGTGATAAAGCGTGGGTTTCCCCCGATAAAAAACTGCTGATTTCTAATAAATTATTGGCACTATACCCTTTCCCGCCAGAGGTTAGGGCACGTTGGGAAACACCCCCTAGGGTAGATAAGGCGCTCACACGCTTATCAAAACAAGTGGCGTTACCGTCTCCTGATACGGCCGCTCTCAAGGAACCAGCTGATAGAAGGCTGGAAAATATCTTAAAAGGTATATACACACATACCGGTGTTATACTGCGACCAGCGATCGCCTCAGCCTGGATGTGCAGCGCTGGAGTGGCTTGGTCGGATTCCCTGACTGAAAATATTGATACCCTGGATAGGGACAGTATATTATTAACTATAGAGCATTTAAAGGAAGCATTACTATATATGCGAGATGCACAGAGGGATATTTGCACCCTGGCATCTAGAGTAAGTGCGATGTCCATTTCTGCCAGAAGAACGTTATGGACGCGACAGTGGTCAGGTGATGCGGATTCCAAACGACATATGGAAGTATTGCCGTATAAAGGGGAGGAGTTATTTGGGGTCGGTCTATCGGACCTGGTGGCCACGGCAACGGCTGGAAAATCCACCTTTTTACCCCAGGTCACCTCTCAGCAGAAAAAGACACCGTCTTTTCAAACCCAGTCCTTTCGTCCCTATAAGGGCAAGAGGGAAAAAGGCCGCTCGTTCCTGCCCCGGGGCAGAGGAAGGGGGAAAAGACTGCACCATGCAGCCTCTTCCCAGGAGCAGAAGCCCTCCCCCGCTTCTGCCAAGTCCTCAGCATGACGCTGGGGCTCTGCAAGCAGACTCGGGCACGGTGGGGGGCCGTCTCAAGAATTTCAGCGCGCAGTGGGCTCACTCGCAAGTGGACCCCTGGATCCTGCAGGTAGTATCACAGGGGTACAAATTGGGATTCGAGACGTCTCCCCCTCGCCGGTTCCTGAAGTCTGCTCTACCAACGTCTCCCTCCGACAGGGAGGCAGTATTGGAAGCTATTCACAAGCTGTATTCCCAGCAGGTGATAATCAAGGTACCCCTCCTACAACAGGGAAAGGGGTATTATTCCACGCTGTTTGTGGTACCGAAGCCGGACGGCTCGGTGAGACCAATTTTAAATCTAAAATCTTTGAACACTTACATAAAAAGGTTCAAATTCAAGATGGAGTCACTCAGAGCAGTGATAGCGAACCTGGAAGAAGGGGACTATATGGTATCTCTAGACATCAAGGATGCTTATCTCCATGTCCCAATCTACCCTTCTCACCAAGGGTACCTCAGGTTTGTGATACAAAACTGTCATTTTCAGTTTCAGGCGCTGCCGTTTGGATTGTCCATGGCACCACGGGTCTTTACCAAGGTAATGGCCGAAATGATGATTCTTCGAAGAAAAGGCGTATTAATTATCCCTTACTTGGACGATCTCCTGATAAGGGCAAGGTCCAGGGAACAGTTAGAGGTCGGAGTAGCACTATCTCAGGTAGTGCTACGTCAGCACGGGTGGATTCTAAATATCCCAAAATCACAGCTGATTCCAACAACACGTCTACTGTTCCTAGGGATGATTCTGGACACAGTCCAGAAAAAGGTGTTCTCCCGGAGGAGAAGGCCAGGGAGTTATCCGAGCTAGTCAGGAACCTCCTAAAACCAGGACAAGTGTCAGTGCATCAGTGCACGAGAGTCCTGGGAAAAATGGTGGCTTCTTACGAAGCGATTCCATTCGGAAGATTCCATGCAAGAACTTTTCAGTGGGATCTGCTGGACAAATGGTCCGGATCGCATCTTCAGATGCATCAGCGGATAACCCTATCTCCAAGGACAAGGGTATCTCTCCTGTGGTGGTTACAGAAGGCTCATCTTCTAGAGGGCCGCAGATTCGGCATTCAGGATTGGATGCTGGTAACCACGGATGCCAGCCTGAGAGGCTGGGGAGCAGTCACATAGGGAAGAAATTTCCAGGGCTTGTGGTCAAGCATGGAAACGTCTCTTCACATAAATATCCTAGAGCTAAGGGCCATTTACAATGCCCTAAGTCAAGCAAGGCCTCTGCTTCAGGGTCAACCGGTATTGATCCAGTCGGACAACATCACGGCTGTCGCCCACGTAAACAGACAGGGCGGCACAAGAAGCAGGAGGGCAATGGCAGAAGCTACAAGGATTCTCCGCTGGGCGGAAAATCATGTGATAGCACTGTCAGCAGTGTTCATTCCGGGAGTGGACAACTGGGAAGCAGACTTCCTCAGCAGACACGACCTCCACCCAGGGGAGTGGGGACTTCATCCAGAAGTCTTCCAAGTGATTGTAAACCGTTGGGAAAAACCAAAGGTGGACATGATGGCGTCCCGTCTCAGCAAGAAACTGGACAGATATTGCGCCAGGTCAAGGGACCCTCAGGCAATAGCGGTGGACGCTCTGGTAACTCCGTGGGTGTTCCAGTCGGTATATGTGTTCCCTCCTCTTCCTCTCATACCAAAAGTACTGAGAATCATAAGAAGGAGAGGAGTAAGAACGATACTCGTGGCTCCGGATTGGCCAAGAAGAACTTTGTATCCGGAGCTGCAAGAGATGCTCACGGAGGACCCGTGGCCTCTACCTCTAAGGAAGGACCTGCTCCAGCAGGGACCTTGTCTGTTCCAAGACTTACCGCGGCTGCGTTTGACGGCATGGCGGTTGAACGCCGGATCCTGAAGGAAAAAGGCATTCCAGATGAAGTCATCCCTACCCTGATCAAGGCCAGGAAGGATGTAACTGCAAAACATTATCATCGCATTTGGCGAAAATATGTTGCGTGGTGTGAGGCCAAGAAGGCCCCTACGGAGGAATTTCAACTGGGTCGTTTCCTACATTTCCTGCAAGCAGGATTGTCTATGGGCCTAAAATTAGGATCCATTAAGGTTCAAATCTCGGCCCTGTCGATCTTCTTCCAGAAAGAACTGGCTTCAGTGCCTGAAGTTCAGACGTTTGTCAAAGGGGTACTGCATATACAGCCTCCTTTTGTGCCTCCAGTGGCACCTTGGGATCTCAATGTAGTTTTAGGGTTCCTAAAATCACATTGGTTTGAACCACTTGCCACAGTGGATTTGAAATATCTCACATGGAAAGTGGTAATGCTGTTGGCCCTGGCTTCAGCCAGGCGCGTATCAGAATTGGCGGCTTTATCCTATAAAAGCCCTTACCTGATATTTCATTCGGATAGGGCGGAATTGAGGACTCGTCCTCAATTTCTCCCTAAGGTGGTTTCAGCGTTTCACATGAATCAACCTATTGTGGTACCTGTGGCTACTAGGGACTTGGAGGACTCCAAGTTGCTGGACGTAGTCAGGGCCCTGAAAATATATGTTTCCAGGACGGCTGGAGTCAGAAAATCTGACTCGCTGTTTATACTGTATGCACCCAACAAGCTGGGTGCTCCTGCTTCTAAGCAGACGATTGCTCGTTGGATTTGTAGTACAATTCAACTTGCACATTCTGTGGCAGGCCTGCCACAGCCAAAATCTGTAAAAGCCCATTCCACAAGGAAGGTGGGCTCATCTTGGGCGGCTGCCCGAGGGGTCTCGGCTTTACAACTTTGCCGAGCAGCTACTTGGTCAGGGGCAAACACGTTTGCTAAATTCTACAAATTTGATACCCTGGCTGAGGAGGACCTGGAGTTCTCTCATTCGGTGCTGCAGAGTCATCCGCACTCTCCCGCCCGTTTGGGAGCTTTGGTATAATCCCCATGGTCCTTACGGAGTTCCCAGCATCCACTAGGACGTCAGAGAAAATAAGAATTTACTTACCGATAATTCTATTTCTCATAGTCCGTAGTGGATGCTGGGCGCCCATCCCAAGTGCGGATTGTCTGCAATACTTGTATATAGTTATTGTTACAAACAAATCGGGTTGTTTATTGTTGGAAGCCATCTTTTCAGAGGCTCCTACGGTTATCATACTGTTAACTGGGTTCAGATCACGAGTTGTACGGTGTGATTGGTGTGGCTGGTATGAGTCTTACCCGGGATTCAAGATCCTTCCTTATTATGTACGCTCGTCCGGGCACAGTATCTTAACTGAGGCTTGGAGGAGGGTCATAGGGGGAGGAGCCAGTGCACACCAGCTAGTCTAAAGCTTTTACTTTTTGTGCCCAGTCTCCTGCGGAGCCGCTATTCCCCATGGTCCTTACGGAGTTCCCAGCATCCACTACGGACTATGAGAAATAGAATTATCGGTAAGTAAATTCTTATTATTGCCTTTAAATCTAGTGAGAAGCTCGTCTTAGTAAATTTTCTAATATTTATTTGGGATCTGCCTAATTCCTTTGACACAGTACAAACACTCAACTCCAGTGATCTAAAGATGTCCAATTACTGTGCATCACACCAGAATGCACAAATTTGTATGTAGTAAAGTTTGAGGTGTTTGTGAGCTTTTTAAAACTAATTTATTGTAATTTATTTTATTCTGCCATGCTAAGGTAAAAACTATGTTTTGTGGTTGTAGCCAACAAATAAAGTATTGCTTTGCTTATGTCAGACATTGACTTTGTTTGAGTTTATAGAAAAAAGTTTCCTATGGAGAACTTTTCCATGTAGATAATTTTTGTATTAGCAATACTGAGGCAGATGTATGAAGCCTGGAGAAAAAATAAAGAAGTGATAAAGCACTGATAAGTGCAAGGTGATAAAGCACCAGCCAATCATTACAGATATGAAATATGACAGGAGCTGACTGGCTGGTGCGTTATCACTTTGCACTTTTCACTGCCTTATCACTTCTTCATCCCTTCTCCAGGTTTCATACATCTGCCTCATTGTGCTCACCTATTAGGCCACTTACTCCAGCTGTTTTATTTAGCCAACTTATCTGTCTTCACCATGTACTCTCTTATCAGACCAACTTTTCTGCATGTCCTTTTGGAGCGATATGTTCTTCTTTGCATATCTGACTTGTATAGGAGCAGTTCTATCAAAAATATGTCAGGGTGTTCTGCATCTTGCATTGGCTACAACACTTCCCCTTAGCTTCCATTTCCTACTGATGTTTCTGACTGTTGAAAGTGGAAGTGTTTAGAGGTCTTTTTATAATATTGTTCCATTCTATGTAGCAGTTATCTTTCTAAGTCCTCAGTAAACTCGCTAGAGGAGCTCATAATTGTTGACGGTAGATGCAACTTCATCAGAGCTTAAGTGCTTCATTCATCTTGAGTGGTCTTCATCTAGTTTAATTTTAGGCTCAAAGAGTCAGTCAGTTTAATGAATTAACTGGTAGTGTGCCCTACTTGATGTAACATAAGTGGGCTTAAAAAGTGATTCTCCAACAAAAGAGCAATTGAAAGCTGCTAATGAAAATGCATACCATATGGCAGTGATGGCTAACCTTGACACTCCAACTGTTGTTGGACTACACATCCCTGCATCAGTTTTAGCATGGCCAAATAGCAAAACTAGCAGGGCATGCTGGGATGTGTAGTTCAGCAACAGCTGGAGTGTCAAGGTTAGCCATCACTGCCATATGGGTATAGGATGACACCAATATATATCCGTCTAGACCTGGTGCAAAATATACAATTTTGCAAATTGTAAATTGCAGTACACATGTTCTCATACATCTAGTATCGATACGCCATGTACCAAGAGATGCTTGGTGTGAGTGAGCTGGCAGTTCCTGTGCAACTCTGCTAACTTCTAGCATCTTTTTTGCCGGGCATCTGGCTTTTTTTTTCCCCGCCAAAAAAACACATCTTACTCGAATCGCTATGTGAATAAGATTCACAAGCAAACTGTTGATTAAAATTATACGCAGCATGCCTATTTTCTGTGTGAGACTACTGCTGTATTTGCATACAAAATGCTACGTTACAGTGTTTTTCAGGAAAACATTGCAAAGTGCCATTTCATATGCAGATACAGCCACAGTCCCACACAGAATATAGGCATGCTGCATATCATTTTAATCAACAGTGTCTGCTTGTGCGTCTTATTCACATAGTAAATTGAATAAGATGTATTTTCCGGGAAAGAATGCACAAAAAGACACCCAATTGTTAGTAAATGCGCTCACGAGTAGGTGCGACTAGAATTGCTCTTTAACGTGACTGCAGCAACAAGGAGACACATCTGTACAGGTTGAGTTTGGGTGACCGGCGGTCACCATACCGACGCCGGGATCTCAGACTCCAGATTGCCGGTGGGGGGAGCGCCACATGTTCTATTCCCACTCTATGGGTGTCGTGGACACTCACGAGTGGGAGTAGTCTCTTTTAGTCAGCATTCCATCTGTCGGGCTATCCAGCGCTCAGGATTCCAGCATCGGTATAGTAACCACTGGTCACATGACTACATCCCATCTGTACATACTTCAAAATATATAATCTACTAGTGATGGCCTTTGATTGCCAGTGGTTTTAAACTATCGGTAGAAAATAAACGATGATTTAACCATTCATTGCTGAGTGCTGTGCATGTGCAGTTCGCGGCCATCGAACTGGCTCCACCATTGTTTTTACAACATCAGTCGCTGACATCAATGGTGCCCATTATCTAATTTCTAGAATGACTTTACAAAATTAAATTAAATTTCTGCACCAATGCAATTCTACCTTTTCCATACTACTGTAAGTGTTGATCATCACCACCCATCAGCTGGTGCAAACTTATTCTCCTCTACAGTCACTCCCACATCCTGCTGCATAAGATAAAAATCTCTGATTTGCGTTGTGCTTCAGTGGTTTGCGCACCATAATTAAGAACCAGAGAATCTAGAAGAGGAGAGACAGGAAAGAAGACCAAAGAGTAATACGGTGCAATTTCAGATACTTCACTTGCTCCTTGCTGTAAATTTACAGCCTATTTTCCTGAAATCATTTTTGCGGACAGTCTATCTTAGGTAACTGTATCAACACATTAACCTCTCTGGACAGTCTGCCAAGACAGTGTGTAAAATATACCAAATCCAAACACACACATGACATTGCAAACTGTTAGTTATTCAGTGTCTTGAGACCAGATTACACAATGTGCCCATCTGATGACTGAGTCACCCACTGCAGGGCATGTCTGAATTTAAATCTGGTTGCTTGAAGACGTAAATTGCGGGAGCAATAATCTTGAATTTCCAACTTCTATATTCAGCCAGCATTTGTATTTTTATTGAAGTGTGTATGATCAGGACGACCCTTCTTGACCAGTGAACCCAGGACCATACCTCAGGATCCTGTTTATCAACTTCAGTCACATTTACCTTTACGCTGCGCACTTATTCTGTGTGAAGCAAACTCCTTACCATCATGTCAGTGTATCTTTGCTATCATAACTTGCTCAAATTTTGTACAGCAGTTTTAATCCCTTGAAGAGCAATTCCAGAAGTACGTATTAAGTGCAAGGTGTGCAGTAATGTGATACACTTAACATGGAACCCTACTGGCCTATTTTTCTGAAATGTTTGGAAGACTCCTGAGGTTTGTCAAGTGTGCTTCCCGGTAGAATAGATCAACCTACTGGAACTGGTGGCTTGTTGACACAATTCATGGTGAATCTGACATACCATCATCCACATCCGAATTTCACACTTGGACTTTTTCCCCCATTTCTCTTATTTAAGGGATATGTTAAAATCATCAGATAACACCCCATTTTGACCGTGAACATATCACGGACAACAGAGTTATTCAGGAATTCTCATTGATAAATGGTACAAACAGAAATGTGGGAAAATAATAAGTCATTGGGTACTTTTGTTATGAACTCCTTGGTTATACGCAGGCTTTGTTGGTGAGAAAAATTGGCATTATGTGTGCATCAGAGTATTGTTAAATTTTGTTGTACATTGTGTAACGTTATGTATGTCCTTGAACATCACCAGGTGGAAGCAGGTAAAGTTCAACACGTTCAGTTTTTCAACCATACATGGGATACATCGGGTTCCACTTGCCTAATGGGATTGTGGGGATTCAAAAGGCAGTGTTCTTACAGCCCTCATTTTGCTTTTAAAAGCATGGACAGAGTTATCACTCACAGGATCCTCATTACCATACACAATTTATTATCATTGGTCGGTTCCTTTTGTTCCATAACATTGGCTATTGGACACTGTGCACTGTGTGACAGCCCTGTCACATGCAGCTCTCAATTATACAAAAGTGGACAGCTTGTGTACTGATAAGCACACTTCTCTTCTGAAATTATCTCTACTGCTGATAATATTTATTTATTTATAAATTACAACTGGGTGCTGGTGGTTTTTTCACCACTGACTACAACATTGGGCAAATTTGCCCAAACACTTTCCTCCCAACATTTACACATGCAAAATTTAGATAGAATAAGCGTCAACCCTGATATGCGCATCCCCCACCGTGATTCAGCCAGAAATATTCCATTTGCACACAACACTTAACCCACTTTCGTGTACTGTAAGCGCCACCATTTTGAGAGTTAGGAGGGATGCAAACAGATAAAGACTAATAACAAGAATGCCTAAATGAATTGCATTAATTTACAATTAAAAAATTGCTATGACATTTCCTTATTTTGAAAGTCAAGAAAACAGGATTTTAATACCTACCGGTAAATCCTTTTCTCCTAGTCCGTAGAGGATGCTGGGGTCCACTTCAGTACCATGGGGTATAGACGGTTCCTCAGGAGCCATGGGCACTTTAAGACTTTTCAAGGGTGTGAACTGGCTCCTCCCTCTATGCCCCTCCTCAAGACCTCAGTATAGGAACTGTGCCCAGGGAGACGGACATTTCGAGGAAAGGATTTACTTTTAAACTAAAGGTGAGATTCATACCAGCTCACACCTCAACCATGCCGCACAACATGGCATTCAACTTAACACACGCCAACGGGCATGAACAATTGCAGCAACATGCTGAAAATAATCGTAACACAACACTCATGTAACAACCAACTAACAACTGCAGGTAAAGTACGCACTGGGTCGGGTGCCCAGCATCCTCTACGGACTAGGAGAAAAGGATTTACCAGTAGGTATTAAAATCCTGTTTTCTCATACGTCCTAGAGGATGCTGGGATCCATTTCAGTACCATGGGGTTATACCAAAGCTCCAGTACGGGTGGGAGAGTGCGGATGACCCTGCAGCACCGATTGACCAAACTTGAGGTCCTCATTCATCCAAGGTGTCAAACTTGTAAAACTTTGCAAACGTGTTTGCCCCTGACCAAGTAGCTGCTCGGCAAAGTTGTAATGCCGAGACCCCCCGGGTAGCTGCCCAGGATGAGCCCACCTTTCTAGTAGAATGGGCATTCACCGAATTCGGTATCGGCAATCCTGCTGTGCAATGAGCGTGCTGAATCGTCCCTCTGATCCAGCGCGCAATGGTCTGCTTAGAAGCAGGACACCCAATCTTGTTGGGAGTATACAGGACAAACAGAGCCTCTGTTTTCCGTATCCGAGCTGTTCTAGCGACATAAATTTTCAAAGCTCTGACCACATCAAGAGACTTTGATGCAGTGAAGGTGTGCGTAGCCACTGGCACCACAATAGGTTGGTTTATATGGAAAGACGAAACCACCTTCGGAAGAAATTGTTGACGAGTTCTTAACTCTGCCCTATCTTCATGGAAGATCAGGTAAGGGCTCTTGTGAGACAAGGCCCCCAACTCAGACACCCGCCTTGCGGATGCCAAGGCCAACAGCATGACCACTTTCCAAGTGAGAAACTTCAAATATGTCTCCTGCAGAGGTTCAAACCAATTTGATTGAAGGAACTGCAACACCACATTAAGGTCCCATGGTGCCAACGGAGGTACAAATGGAGGTTGGATGTGCAGCACCCCTTTCTCGAACGTCTGAACTTCTGGAAAGGAGGCCAATTGTTTTTGGGGAAAAAGCCTGATAAGGCCGAAATCTGAACCTTGATTGAACCCAATCTTAGGCCCGCATCCACACCTGTCTGCAGAAAATGGAGAAAACGTCCCAACTGAAACTCTTCCGTAGGAGCCTTCTTGGATTTACACCAAGACACATATTTTCTCTGTGGGAGTGAGCACATAGCCGCAGCTAGCGTTCAGTACCCTTCAGGAGCTAATGGTGTCCTGTCAGCCAGAAGCAGAGCCATTAAACTATACAGGAAGGTGGTTCCTACTTCTGCCCCCTAAGTCCCACGAAGCAGGGAGACTGTTGCCAGCAGTCCTCCCTGAAAATAAAAAACCTAACATAAGTCTTTCAGAGAAACTCAGTAGAGCTCCCCTGGAGTGCATCCAGTCTGACTGGGCACATTTTCTAAACTGAGGTCTGGAGGAGGGGCATAGAGGGAGGAGCCAGTTCACACCCTTGAAAATTCTTAGTGTCCATGGCTCCTGCGGAACCATCTATACCCCATGGTACTGAAGTGGGCCCCAGCATCCTGTAGGACGTATGAGAAAACAAAATGTTTTATAGAGAAGTATTCACCTGAAACAATATGCAAAGCATTAACAGTATTGTTGCCAAACCTCAGAAACTGTGCTTGGTATTAGGAGAAAAAAAACTATAACACTCATAATTCTTATATATTTTTTTTGTTTTGTTTTTTTTTCCATTTCATCAAATAATACAGTCTGAGCCTGCATATCTTAATCTTTTTGAGAGACCACTATGTATGTTCATATAAGCCAAAGGTTTTATTCAACACTAGCATCATAAAATGCAACAGGAATCAAAAAATGAAACAATATACTGTAGCATAATAGGTTTTTCTCAAAACTTACACCAAAAATCTTTTATCCGCAATGCCAAAATCTCTTCAGTGTCTCATGTTTGTCTTGTATTTTATTATTTTTGTTTGCTTTTAAATATATTTATCTAAGTTAAAGCATACCCTAAAATCGACATTTATGGACATTATCATATATTGGGGCAGATGTATTAACCTGGAGAAGGCATAAGGAAGTGATAAACCAGTGATAAATGCAAGGTGATAAACGCACCAGCCAATCGGCTCCAAACTGTTAATTTACATATTGGAGCTGATTGGCTGGTGCGTATATCACCTTGCACATATCACTGGTTTATCACTTCCTTATGCCTTCTCCAGGTTAATACATCTGCCCCAGCGTTCTGAGAATATATTTTGTTATAACATTTTTTACTTTTTACTCCTTACACAAGAAATAAAAGCAATCTGCTTTAGAAACAATGAGCATTTACCCAAACCCTCGTATTGTCATTTTTTATTTCATTTGATGTAAGTTTTTGATGTTTTTTTCATTTAATAACATAAAATTTTATGTATCTTTCTTCAGACATCTAGATTATTGGCACGTCCAACTAGTTCTGAAACTCCCAGTGCTGCTGAGCTTGTCAGTGCTATTGAAGAACTTGTTAAAAGCAAAATGGTAAGTCACACTAGGTTTAGTTAAATTGGGAGTGGCTTTATGAATACGAATTTACTATTTGGCATGCAATTTGATATTGACAAAGTGTATATGGTAATTTTTCATATTTGTATATGTTCAGCCAATTTGTAAAACTCTTATATTATAATACACCATATGAGCTGTTAGTGAATGAAAAGAGGCAAAGAATAAGCTGACAGGGCTGTGTCATGTTGGTTTTTCTTCAAAACACCCCTTCCCCTCCTTCCCCCTTTGTGAAAATCTTCTTCTTCCGTACATTGGGCCTAATTCAGACCTGGACGCTGCTACAACAGCGGTCGCAGGCTGAAGCCCGATGATGTGTGCGCATGCGCAGCAGCCGCACTGCGTACACACTGATATGCGAAGGCATCTCACTAATGCGATCATGGGGCGTGTCAGCATGATTGGGACTGCGTTTTCACGGGCATTTGTCACGCAGCTATGTGATGTCACACGCAGCCGCTGCAGGCAAAAACATGGCTATGCTGTGTAGGCAGGTAGCTACTCTGCAGGTGTGAAAGCATTGCCGGCGTGCGGCAGGACCCGGTATGCGAGGCAGACTAGCCCTGTGCTGGCCGCCCCCCCGCATGTCAGATATTTTGATCGTAGCTGTGCATTTTTTCAGCTCTCCATATACTTTTAACAGGACTCTGGTCGGATGATATGGATCACCCATTTACACTGCCCCATTACCAAGGTCCTTCCCTAGTCCAGCCTTGCTCGCTATTCCCGGGTCACAGCAAAAACCTGTGTTATTGCGGCATTAGAAAAGGGATGTTAGTGAGTGTCTGCCTCATGACCGAATACTGCTCAATACCCAATTCAAAGTATTTATGGTCAATGTTGTGACCCAGTGTTATAGTAATGCTGAGATATTGTTAAGTGAAAGAGACTCCTCAATTCCTTGTAAATAAAGGGGTTTATGGACATATGTAGTATTACAAGGGGAGAGGCGGAGAGGACTGACTCCCACAAGGCTACTACACCTGGATTAAAATGATCTACTAGTACCTTCACTGGAGTACAGTAAGTGACTGAAGTGACATTTTGTGTAAAGGAGAAAGTGTTGACAAGGCACACTGAGTGTACCTTAAATAAGGTATGCTGACTGGATGGAGCACGTGACAATGAGAGCCAGGTGTCTCGAGTAGGGATGGACGTCGATGTTTGCTAACCATCGATGTTTCTCTATCGTCCTAGTGGATGCTGGGGTTCCTGAAAGGACCATGGGGAATAGCGGCTCCGCAGGAGACAGGGCACAAAAGTAAAGCTTTCCGATCAGGTGGTGTGCACTGGCTCCTCCCCCTATGACCCCCCTCCAAGCCAGTTAGATTTTTGTGCCCGGCCGAGAAGGGTGCAATCTAGGTGGCTCTCCTAAAGAGCTGCTTAGAAAAGTTTAGCTTAGGTTTTTTATTTTACAGTGAGTCCTGCTGGCAACAGGATCACTGCAACGAGGGACTTAGGGGAGAAGAAGTGAACTCACCTGCGTGCAGGATGGATTGGCTTCTTGGCTACTGGACATCAGCTCCAGAGGGACGATCACAGGTACAGCCTGGATGGTCACCGGAGCCTTGCCGCCGGCCCCCTTGCAGATGCTGAAGTAAGAAGAAGACGTTTCCCCTTCGCAGGCTCCTGAAGTCTGTTTTACCAAGGTCTCCCTCCGACAAGGAGGCAGTATGGGAAAAAATTCACAAGCTGTATTCCCAGCAGGTGATAATTAAATTACCCCTCCTACTACAAGAAAAGGGGTATTATTCCACACTATATTGTGGTACTGAAGCCAGAAGGCTAGGTGAGACTTATTCTAAAAAATTTTTTGAACACTTACAAAGGTTCAAATCAAGATGGAGTCACTCAGAGCAGTGATAACGTACCAGGAAGAAGGGGACTATATAGTGTCCCGGGACATCAGGGATGCTTACCTCTATGTCCCAAATTTGCCCTTCTCACTAAGGGTACCTCAGGTTCGTGGTGCAGAACTGTCACTATCAGTTTCAGACGCTGCCGTTTGGATTGTCCACGGCACCCCGGGTCTTTACCAAGGTAATGGCCGAAATGATGATTCTTCTTCGAAGAAAAGGCGTCTTAATTATCCCTTACTTGGACGATCTCCTGATAAGGGCATAGTCCAGGGAACAGTTGGAGGTCGGAGTAGCACTATCTCGGATACTGCTACAACAGCACGGGTGGATTCTAAATATTCCAAAATCGCAGCTGATCCCGACGACACGTCTGCTGTGCCTAGGGATGATTCTGGACACAGTCCAGAAAAAGGTGTTTCTCCCGGAAGAGAAAGCCAGGGAGTTATCCGAGCTAGTCAGGAACCTCCTAAAAACAGTGCATCATTGCACAAGGGTCCTGGTAAAAATGGTGGCTTCCTACGAAGCAATTCCATTCGGCAGATTTCACGCAAGAACTTTTCAGTGGGATCTGCTGGACAAATGGTCCGGATCGCATCTTCAGATGCATCAGCGGATAACCCTATATCCAAGGACAAGGGTGTCTCTCCTGTGGTGGTTATAGAGTGCTCATCTTCTAGAGGGCCGCAGATTCGGCATTCAGGATTGGATGCTGGTGACCACGGAGCCCAGCCCGAGAGGCTGGGGAGCAGTCACACAAGGAAAAAATTTCCAGGGAGTGTGATCAAGTCTGGAGACTTTTCTCCACATAAATATACTGGAGCTAAGGGTAAATTTATAATGCTCTAAGCTTAGCAAGACCTCTGCTTCAAGGTCAGCCGGTATTGATCCAGTGGGAAAAACATCACGGCAGTCGCCCACGTAAACAGACAGGGCGACACAAGAAGCAGGAGGGCAATGGCAAAAACTGCAAGGACTTTTCGCTGGGCGGAAAATCATGTGATAGCACTGTCAGCAGTGTTTCATCCCGGGAATGGAAACTGGGAAGCAGACTTCCTCAGCAGGCACGACCTCCACCCGGGAGAGTGGAAACTTCATCGGGAAGTTTTTTCCACATGATTGTAAACCGTTGGGAAATACCAAAGGTGGACATGATGGCGTCCCGTCTGAACAAAAAACGGGACAGGTATTGCGCCAGGTCAAGAGACCCTCAGGCAATAGCTGTGGACGTTCTGGTAACACCGTGGGTGTACCAGTCGGTGTATGTGTTCCCTCCTCTGCTTCTCATACCTAAGGTGCTGAGAATTATAAGACGTAGAGGAGTAAGAACTATACTCATGGCTCCGGATTGGCCAAGAAGGACTTGGTACCCGGAACTTCAAGAGATGCTTACAGAGGTCTTATGGCCTCTGCCGCTAAGAAGGGACTTGCTTCAGCAAGTACCATGTCTGTTCCAAGACTTACCGCAGCTGCGTTTGTCGGCATGGCGGTGGAAAGCCGGATCCTAAGGGAAAAAGGCATTCCGGAAGAGGTCATTCCTACCCTGGTCAAAGCCAGAAAGGAGGTGACCGCACAACATTATCACCACATGTGGCGAAAATATGTTGCGTGGTGTGAGGCCAGGAAGGTCCCACAAAGAAATTTCAACTCGGTCGTTTCCTGCATTTCCTGCAAACAGGAGTGTCTATGGGCCTCAAATTGGGGTCCATTAAGGTTCAAATTTCGGCCCTGTCGATTTTCTTCCAGAAAGAATTGGCTTCAGTTCCTGAAGTCCAGAAGTTTGTCAAGGGAGTATTGCATATACAACCCCCTTTTGTGCCTCCAGTGGCACTGTGGGATCTCAACGTAGTTCTGGGATTCCTCAAATCACATTGGTTTAAAACCAGTCAAATCTGTGGATTTGAAGCATCTCACATGAAAAGTGACCATGCTCTTGGCCCTGGCCTGGACCAGGCGAGTGTCAAATTGGTGTTTTTTTCTCAAAAAAGCCCATATCTGTTTGTCCATTCGGACAGGGCAGAGCTGCGGACTCGTCCCCAGTTCTCTCCCTAAGGTGGTGTCAGTGTTTCACCTGAACCAGCTTATTGTGGTGCCTTGCACCTACTAGGGACTTGGAGGACTCCAAGTTGCTAGATGTTGTCAGGGCCCTGAAAATATGTTCCAGGACGGCTGGAGTCAGGAAAACTGACTTGCTGTTATCCTGTATGCACCCAACAAACTGGGTGCTCTTGCTTCTAAGCAGACTATTGCTAGTTGGATGTGTAATACAATTCAGCTTGCACATTCTGTGGCAGGCCTGCCACAGCCAAAATATGTAAATGCCCATTCCACAAGGAAGGTGGGCTCATCTTGGGCGGCTGCCCGAGGGGTCTCGGCTTTACAACCTTGCCGAGCAGCTACTTGGTCAGGGGCAAACACGTTTGCTAAATTCTACAAATTTGATACCCTGGCTAAGGAGGACCTGGAGTTCTCTCATTCGGTGCTGCAGAGTCATCCGCACTCTCCCGCCCGTTTGGGAGCTTTGGTATAATCCCCATGGTCCTTTCAGGAACCCCAGCATCCACTAGGACGATAGAGAAAATAAGAATTTACTTACCGATAATTCTATTTCTCGGAGTCCGTAGTGGATGCTGGGCGCCCATCCCAAGTGCGGATTATCTGCAATACTTGTACATAGTTACAAAAATCGGGTTATTATTGTTGTGAGCCATCTTTTCAGAGGCTCCGCTGTTATCATACTGTTAACTGGGTTTAGATCACAAGTTGTACGGTGTGATTGGTGTGGCTGGTATGAGTCTTACCCGGGATTCAAAATTCCTCCCTTATTGTGTACGCTCGTCCGGGCACAGTACCTAACTGTCTTGGAGGGGGGTCATAGGGGGAGGAGCCAGTGCACACCACCTGATCGGAAAGCTTTACTTTTGTGCCCTGTCTCCTGCGGAGCCGCTATTCCCCATGGTCCTTTCAGGAACCCCAGCATCCACTACGGACTCCGAGAAATAGAATTATCGGTAAGTAAATTCTTATTTTCTCATACGTCCTAGAGGATACTGGGGACTCCATAAGGACCATGGGGTATAGATGGGATCCGCAGGAGACATGGGCACTTTAAGACTTTAAATTGGTGTGAACTGGCTCCTCCCTCTATTCCCCTCCTCCAGACCTCAGTTAGATGCTGTGCCCAGAGAGACTGGACACACACCAGGGGAGCTCTCCTGAGTTTCTCTGAGAAAATACTTTTTTAGGTTTATTGTTTTCAGGGAACACTGCTGGCAACAGGCTCCCTGCTTCGTGGGACTGAGGGGAGAGAAGCAGACCTACTAATGTGAATTTAAATGCTCTGCTCCTTAGGCTACTGGACACCGTTGGCTCCAGAGGGTCTGATCACTTGGTATAGCCTTGCTGCTCGTTCCCGGAGCAGCGCCATCGTCCCCCTCACAGAGCCAGAAGAATGAAGCCGGGTGAGTAACCGAAGCAAAGAAGACTTCAGTACAGACGGCAGAAGACTTCAGTCTCGGAGGTACCGCGCAGCGGTCACGGTGCGCGCCATTTCTCCCACACACAATCGGCACTACATGGATGCAGGGCACAGGGGGTGCAGCGCCCTGGGCAGCAATAATACCTCACATTTAGCCTAGCAAAAGTAGTAGACCCCCGCCAGTATTTTAGAAAAAGTAGCAGGATATAAGCGCGCCATGAAGGGGGCGGGGCTTGATCCTTCCAGCTCTACTCAGTGCCATTTTCTCTACACTGTGAGCTGCAGAGACGCTGGTCCTGGCCTCCTACACTTCTGTCACAAGTAACAGGGTGTTAAATGGGAGGGGCACAGCAAAATTTAGTGTTTATTATTAACAGCGCTGACAGGTCTGGGGCATTATTATATACTTTCAGACCGGGTTGGGCGCTGGGTGTGAAATGGCAAACTCCCTCTGTGTTTTCTCTGATAGGCCTTATTGTGGGTCAGTTCCCTATAGCCGGTGTGATAGTGGTGTCAGTACGAGTGTCGCCATGTCTGAGGCTGAAGGCTCTTCCCAGGAGAAGGCTGGTGTGGGGACAGAACAGTGTGGGGGAGTGAATCTGTCGGCACCGTCGACTGCTGATTGGGTAAATATGTTGAGTGCCTTGAATTCAAATGTGGCTTTATTAAATAAGAGATTGGATAAATCCGAGGCTCAGAACCAAACATGGAGACAATCCATGGAAGATGCTTTATCCCAAATGCAGTCTTCCTCAGGGTCACAGAAACGGCCGTTTACCCAGATAGCAGACACAGATACCGACACGGATTCGGATTCCAGTGTCGACTATGGTGATGCCAGACTGAATCCTAAACTGCTAAGAGCATTCAGTACATGATTGTGGCAATAAAAGAAGTGTTACATATCACGGAAGACCCTGCTGTTCCTGAGACAAGGGTCTGTATGTTTAAAGGAAAGAAACCTCCGGTAACGTTTCCTCCCTCTCATGAACTGAACAATCTTTTTTTTGAAAAGGCTTGGGAAAATCCTGACAAGAAGTTGCCGATTCCCAAGAGAATTATTATGGCATACCCGCTCTTGTGGGACAAGGCCGCCAATTTGGACACCCACCTTGCAGATGCCAAGGCCAATAACATGACCACCTTCCACGTGAGAAATTTTAATTCCACTGTTTGAAGAGGTTCAAACCAGTGAGATTTCAGGAAACTTAACACCACGTTAAGGTCCCATGGTGCCACTGGGGGCACAAAAGGTGGCTGAATGTGCAGCACTCCCTTCACAAACGTCTGGACTTCTGGGAGAGAAGCCAATTCCCTCTGACAGAATATAGACAGGGCCGAAATCTGTACCTTAATGGAGCCTAACTTCAGGCCCATATCCACTCCTGTCTGTAGAAAGTGGAGAAAACGGCCCAGATGGAAATCTTCCGTAGGAGCCTTCTTGGCTTCACACCAAGATACATACTTCCTCCATATACGGTGATAATGTTTCGCCGTCACCTCCTTCTTAGCCTTTATCAGAGTAGGGATAACTTCCTCCGGAATACCTTTCCCGGCTAGGATTCGGCGTTCAACCGCCATGCCGTCAAACGTAACCGCAGTAAGTCTTGGAACACGCAGGGCCCCTGCTGTAACAGGTCCTCCCTGAGAGGAAGAGGCCACGGATCTTCTGTGAGCATTCCTGAAGATCTGAATACCAGGCCCTTCGAGGCCAATCTGGAACAATGAGTATGGTTTTCACTCTTTGTTGTCTTATGATTCTCAATATTTTTGAGATGAGAGGAAGAGGCTCGCGTCTGTGGTCACCAGAACCCAGTCTTGAATGCCGGACCTGCGACCCTCTAGAAGGTGAGCACTTTGCAGCCACCACAGGTGAGACACCCTGGCCCTGGGGGACAGGCGTACCTTCTGATGTATTTGTAGATGGGCCCTGGACCACTTGTCCAGGAGGTCCCACTGAAAAGTCCTTGCATGAAACCTGCCAAAGGGGATGGCCTCGTAGGCTGCCACCATTTTGCCCAGAACATGAGTGCATTGATGAACAGACACTCTTTTTGGTTTTAGCAGGTCTCTGACCATGTTCTGGAGGTCCCGGGCTTTTTGTATCGGGAGAAAAACCCTCTTCTGATCCGTGTCTAGAATCATGCCTAGGAATGATAGTCGAGTCGTTGGAATCAATTGTGACTTTGGCAGATTGAGAATCCAACAGTGTTGTTGTAGCACTCTCAGGGAGAGCGACATGCTCCTCTGCAAATGATCTCTCAATCTCGCTTTTATCAGGAGATCGTCCAAGTATGGGATAATTGTGACTCCCTGCCTGCGCAGGAGCACCATTATCTCCGCCATCACCTTGGTGAAAATCCTCGGGGCCGCGGAAAGCCCAAACGGCTACGTCTGAAACTGGTAATGACAGTCCTGTACAGCGAATCTCAGGTACGCCTGATGAGGAGGATATATGGGGACATGAAGGTATGCATCCTTTATGTCGAGTGACACCATAAAATCCCCCCCTTCCAGACTGGAGTTCACAGCTCGGAGCGATTCCATCTTGAATTTGAACTTTTTCAAGTACAGGTTTAGGGATTTTAGATTTTAAATGGGTCTGACCGAGCCATCCGGCTTCGGGACCACGAACAGGGTTGAATAGTACCCTTTTCCCCGTTGGACTAGGGGAACTTTGATAATCACTTGCAGTTGACACAGCTTTTGAATTGCAGCTAACACTACTGCCCTCTCTGGTGGAGAATCTGGCAAGGCCGACTTGAAAAATCGGCGAGGGGTCACCTCTTCGAATTCCAGTTTGTAGCCTTGGGATACAATTTCCATCGCCCAAGGATCCACGTCTCACAGAACCCAGACCTGGCTGAAGAGTCAAAGACGTGCCCCCACCGGCGCGAACTTCCTCAGTGGAGCCCCAGCGTCATGCGGTGGATTTAGTAGAAACCGGGGAGGACGTCTGCTCCTGGGAACTAGCCGGAGCAGGTGCTCTCTTCCCTCTACCCTTACCTCTGACGAGGAAAGATGAGCCCCGAACTCTTCTGGACTTATGCGACTGAAAGGACTGCATCTGATATTGTGGAGTTTTCTTTTGCTGTGGGGAACAAAAGGCAAAAAGGTAGATTTACCCGCGGTAGCTGTGGCAACAGGTCCACGAGACCTTCCCCAAATAAAACTTCACCTTTGTATGGCAAAACCTCCATATGCGTCTTTGAGTCGGAATCACCCGTCCATTGGCGGGTCCACAGGGCTCGCCTAGCAGAAATTGCCATGGCGTTTGGCTCTCGAACCTAGCAGCCCATCGTCTCTCTGAGCATCCCTCATATATAATACTGTGTCTTTAATGTGACCTAAAGTCAATAAAATGGTATCCCTGTCTAGGGTATCAAGGTCAGCTGACAAGGTATCTGTCCAAGCTGCAACTGTACTACACACCCATGCCGATGCTATTGCCGGTCTGAGTAAAGCACCCGTATGCGCATAAATAGATTTTAAAGTAGTTTCCTGTCTGCGATCAGCAGGATCCTTGAGGGCTGCCGTGTCTGGAGATGGTAGCGCCACCTTCTTGGACAGGCGCGTTAAAGCCTTGTCCACCCTGGGTGAGGATTCCCAACGTACCCTGTCCTGTGCAGGGAAAGGATACGCAATAAGAATCCTTTTGGGAATCTGCAGTTTTTTATCTGGAGTTTCCTAAACTTTTTCAAATAACTCGTTAAGCTCATCAGATGGGGGAAAGGTTACGTCAGGTTTCTTTTCCTTATACATGCGCACCCTCGTGTCAGGGACCGAGGGGTCATCTGTGATATGCAAAACGTCTTTTATTGCAAAAATCATATAATGAATACTTTTGGCCACCCTTGGGTGTAACCTCGCATCATCGTAGTCGACACTGGAGTCAGAATCCGTGTCTGCTATGTGGGATAGGGGACGTTTTTGAGTCCCAGAAGGGCCCTGTGACCCAGTCGAAGCCGTGGATTGACTGTCTGCTTTTTCCCTGGACTCTGCTTTGTCCAGTCTCTTATGTAATAAGGTCACATTTGCATTTAAAACATTCCACATGCCCATCCAATCATGAGTCGGTGTTGCAGACGGAGACACCACAATCATCTGCTCCACCTCCTCCTTAGCTGAGCCTTCCGCATCAGACATGCCGACACACTCGTACCGACACCCCCACACACACAGGGATATAGTTAAAAGGAGACAGTTCCCCAATAAGGCCCTTTGGAGAGACAGAGAGAGAGTATGCCAGCACACACCCAGCGCCAACTGACACCTGGAAACAATTTCACGGATAATATAGCGCTTTTATATATATAATTTACTGTGTAATACACTCACTGCGCCTTACAAGTGCCCCCCCCCCCCCCCCCTCCCGTCTTTTCAGCCCTGTGTCACCGTGTTCAGCAGGGGAGAGACCGGGGAGCCAGCTTCTCTGCAGATCTCTGTGGAGAAAATGGTGCTGGTTAGTGCTGAGGGACCAAGCTCCGCCCCCACCAGCGGCGGGCTTCGGTCCTGCTCAAAGTATAAAAACTGGCGGGGGATTTATATAATTACTGCCTTCGCAGCCCATAAACTTATAAATGCCAGATTTAGAGGTTTTTGTTGCTGCCCAGGGCGCCCCCCCCTGCACCCTGCACCCATCAGTGCCTGCTAGTGTGTGTTTTGTGTGGGAGCAATGGCGCGCAGCGTTACCGCTGCACGCTTACCTCAGGGAAGATCTGAAGTCTTCTGCCGCCTAAGAAGTCTTCTTTCTTCTTCTACTCACCCGGCTTCTATCTTCCGGCTCTGCGAGGAGGACGGCGGCGCGGCTCTGGGGCGAACGGCGAGGGGAGACCTGCGTTCCGACTCCCTCTGGAGCGAACGGTGTCCAGTAGCCTAAGAAGCAGAGCCTATCACTTAAGTAGGTCTGCTTCTCTCTCCTCAGTCCCACGATGCAGGGAGCCTGTTGCCAGCAGTGCTCCCTGAAAATAAAAAACCTAACAAAATTCTTTTTCAGAGAAACTCAGGAGAGCTCCCCTGTAATGCACCCAATCTCCTCTGGGCACAGGATCTAACTGAGGTCTGGAGGAGGATTCTTTATAGTGCCCATGTCTCCTGCGGAGACCGTCTATACCCCATTGTCCTTACGGAAGCCCCCAGCATCCTCTAGGACGTAAGAGAAATTGGTGATATTCCCTAGTGGGAATACTATTTCAATCCACAACAATAGTTTAGCGTTACAGTGTAATAGGCACAAGTGCTGTTGGCTGTCAGTCATAAACTATGTGGATAAAAAGAAGTGAATCCTGTCCATCACCACATATACTGACCCTGAGGATGACCTATATACACAATTTACTTAATTTAATATTGCTTTCAAAATTTCTCTGTAAGATACTTTTGGCCTAGGGGAGCTGTGAAAAAAAATTCTGATACTCTAGGGCACAGTGACTCAACAAAGTGTGGGAACCACTGCCCTAGGAGATACAATTGATGGCTATAATTCTGATTTTAAAGTGTTATCGTCAGATTTTAATTGATTTCACATCGAAATCGATCTTAATCGATGTTGTGCTTACAGGGCTAAAACACACATTTCTCTAGCAATCATAAGGTATATTGGGGACAGATTAGTACGATAGGGTATAGATGAGTCCAAAGGAGCCAGTGGACTTTAAATTTCTTCAACTGGGTGTGCTGGCGCTTTCCCTCTATGCCCCCTCCCACAGGCTGTTTAGAAAAAAGTGCCCTCAGGAGAGGATGCACGCTCTACTAGCTCCAGAGTTTTTCTTCAGTTTCATTTAAACTGTTATTATTTCGGTATGCTGTTTGGGCAACAGCATACCTGCGCCGTGGGAGTAAGGAGGGGGGGGGGGGGCGGTCACCGGCCTCATGAGGTGCTGAGCCGCTTCTCTGCTGCAGGACCACCGTCTTGAGGGGCTTTTTGTTCAGCGGGGCACTGCGCCTTAGCTGTTGCAGCCGCAGCTTGCCGCACACTCCTGGCAGAGCCTGAAGGTGATCGTCGTGGTGAGTACACACCAAGGGCCACGCTAGGGGGGCCCCCCCGGTTCATTGTGAGTCAGAAGCGTGGGTGAGGTGTACGGTTCCCTCCTGGAGGGGACCCGCTGGTGCCCCTGTGTGAGACTAGCAGGAGGTGTGTTTTACCAAGCATTTATGTGAGGCTACACAGCTTGTGGAGACATAGCCAGTATAAAACTTATTAGTAGCTCCGGTGCCATAGCAAGGGGCGGAGCTACATCAGAGTGGGCTTAGCTGCATTTTGGCACATTCCTCTGCATAAGCAGCAGCCTCATACAGCTCCTCCAAACTGTCACAGGATCACTGGTACTGGGTGCAGAGGGGGAGAGCAACTATTAGTGCACAGTTTACATTCCTCTGGGGAATTTTCTGTACAGCAGTATAACGGTTATCTATTACTACATAAAACGCTGACAGTTTCACTGGGGCTGTACAGCGTTGGGTGTGCTGGTGTTCTCTCTTCTGTGTCTCCTTTCACATGCAATAGGGCAGGCTTGTATTGTATTCAGTCTGTGTTGTATGTGTATTGTTTCTGTATTTCATTATGGTGAAACAGAAGTCATGCAATGTGTGTAATGCCAGATCCTCCCCTATTTCATAGTGCTCCATATCCTGTGAGCAGTGTAGTCAGTCATCACAAAATGCTGATAACAACATGTCCAGAGCCTTCCTGGCTGGGGTCTATAAAAACTATGATGTCGGATATGTCATCTCAGCTCATTGCCAATGCCAACAAAACACAAGAACTGCAACAAGCAGTAGCTAGCCTAACTGCCAAGGCTGATGCTTCCCATCCTCCGCTGTCGACTACAGGTGCACAAAAACATGCTTTACTTGCAATCTTATTAGATCTGATGATGATGTACAGGGGGATGAGGATCCCATTAGTGGTGTTTCCACCCCTACACATGGTATCGAACCGCTCATATTGGCCATACGGGATGTGTTAAAGCTCCCCCTGGAGGACGCTACTAATCAGCAGTCATTTTTCCTCCCTCAAGACAAACTGACAGTCATTTTTCCTGATTCCAAGGAATTGGAGGATTTATTTAAAAAAAAAAAATCCAGATAAAAAATATCAAGTGTCCGAAAGGTTTTTATTACCTTCCCTTTTGCCCCTGAAGGCAGGAAATTCTGGGAAGAATCTCCAGCAGTAGACGTCTCAGTCGCTCTCCTTTCTAAAAAGGTGGTATTCCCTGCTCCGGGCTCTTTGACGGTAAAGGTCCCTGGGAATAGGAAAATTGAGACCACTCTGAAATCTATACACTGCTGCAGGTGTAACTCGAAGACCGGTCATTGCTGGTTGCTGGATGACACCTGCCATTCATACCTGGGCTACTCAGATTCAGGAAGGTCTTTCGGGTGATATGACCTTTGGTTACTACTGTAATTTTCCTGAAACACATTCAGGACATGGCAAGAGTCCTCTGTGACTCCCTTAAAGAGATTGGCAATATAAATGCTAGAACCACTGCTATAGCTGTGTCTGCTCACAGATCCATATGGTTGCGTCAGTGGATGGCAGACGCTGACTCCAAACGTAATGTGGAATCTCTTCCCTTCACATGTTAATGGCTCTTTGGAGCTGAATTGGATGCATGGATCTCCAAAGCTACTGCTAGGAAAACCACGTTTCTCCCTTCTGGAGTTTGACGGTGCTCCTCCCCAATGATTTTTCAAATCAGACTTGCCAGTTTTGGATGATATACAAGTTATGCTACTACTGGCCATCGACAAGTTAGTCCAGTCCCAGGTCATTGTTCCAGTACCCCTGGTACAGCAAGGACAAGGTTACTAATCTGGTCTGTTCATAGTGCCAAAACCAGACGGGTCTGTGAGACACATTTTGAATCTGAAGTCCTTGATTCCTTACCTGAAGGTTTTAAAATTCAAGATGGAATCTTTGAGAGCGGTAATCGCGGGCCTGGAACAACAGGAATTCCTTGTGACCCTCTATCAAGGACGCCTACCTACATATCCCAATTTGGTCTCTTCATCAGGCCTATCTGCGGTTCGCCCTACTGAACGATCACTACCAGTTTCAGGCGTTGCCCTTCGACCTGTCTACAGCTCCGAGGGTGTTCACTAAGGTGATGGCGGAAATTATGTCCCAGCTCAGAGTCCAGGGGGTCAACGTTGTCCCTTACCTGGACGATCTCCTAATAAAAGTAAGTTCCAGGGAGCTTCTACTGCTCCATATAGATCGCACTATCCAACTTCTGTCCCACCACAGGTGAATCCTCAATCTACAGAAGTCTCAACTGGAACCATCTCAAAGGCTCCTGTTTCGGAGTATGATACTGGATACTATAGCTCAGAGAGTGTTCCTCCCAGAGGACAAGGTGAGAACACTTCAAGAGATGGTTCACATGGTTCTCCAACCTGCTCGAGTTTTCATACATCTTTGCATAAAATAGTTGGGGAAAATGGTAGCCTCGTACGAGGCGATACAGTTCAGAAGTTTCCATGCCAGACCCTTCCAATTGAACATCCTAAACAAGTGGTCCGGTTCAGATCTTCAGATGCGCCGGATGATTCAGCTGTCACCCCAGGCCAGGATTTCACTCCTGTGGTGGTTACAGTCTTCCAACCTGCTGGAAGGTCAATGATTCGGGATTCAGGATTGGATCCTCCTCACGATGGATGCAAGCAGGGGGCGCAGTTCCAGGGCAGGTGGCCTGCCCAAGAGGCCCTACTTCCGATCAACATTCTTTGGGCTATCTACAGTGCTCTGATTCAGGCCTCCCCTCTACTCTGGTATCAGGCAATCCAGCTTCAGTCGGACAGTGCCACAGCAGTGGCAAGCATCAATCAACAGGGAGGGACAAAAAGCAGGGCCTGCATACCAGAAGTGTCAGAAATACTTCTCTGGGTGGAAAGAAATGCAAGAGCGCTGTCCGCAATTTTCATTCCAGGAGTGGACAACTGGGAAGTGGACTTCCTGAGTCGCCATGACCTCCACCCGGGGGAGTGGGGATTACATCCTCAGGTGTTTCAACAGATTGTCGACAGATGGGGATACCCGCAGAGCAACATGATGGTGTCTCGCCTCAACAAGAAACTTCGCTGCTACTGCTCGTGAACCAGAGACCCTCAGGTGAGTGCAGTGAATGTGCTGACGTCGCCTTGGCCTTACCGGCTGGTCTACCTATTCCCTCCGATTCCGTTGATCCCAAGAATGCTCCAGCGGATCAGACATCACAGAGTACAAGCAATCCTGATTGCGCCGGATTGTTGTTGCTGGCCCGGTTATGTTATGGTGTGCTGGTGTGTAAATCTTACCACAATTGAAGCTGAAGAAATGTAAAGTGCACTGGCTCCTGTGGACCCGTCTATACCCCATCGTACTAATCTGTCCCCAATATCCCTTATGGACTACGAAAAAAGTATTTACTGGTAGGTATTTAAAATCCTATTTTATTAACAGATTTATTTCTTTTATATTCAATTTTAAGTGTTAGTAAATGTGTGTTTTAGTCCTGAAAGCTGATATCGATCAAACTCGATCAAAATCGACCTTTGATAAATATACCCCTTACCCTGATTACTAATTTGTTCCATCACTTTACTGGGAATGCTATTTCATTTTACAGTAACCAACAATTTTGTCTGGAAAAAGTTCTGAAAACAAATTCTATTTATATCTTCTATTTTGTATCTCTAAATTAACAGACTACCCAAAAACCACACCTCCCTCCCCCTGAAACTGAATAAAACATCACTGTGCCAATATATTTGTTCATTTTTACTCTGCGCACAGACATCAACACAGATCTCATTTCACTAGTATTGCAATTGATCCTCTCACAGATTGGTGCATACATTTATTTTAATAAATCCTATCAGTACATATCTAGGCATCTTTTTTGACTATGTATGCTGATTATCACCTTTTGATACAATGTCCCTTTATTCCGAGGCTTTGTTCTGAATGTTAATTTGTAGAATTTATTTCTTTATTGTTAACCTTGCAACCGTCAATAAAGATATTTTAAAAAAAAAAAACCTATCAGTACTCATATGCTAATTTTCACTTTTATTAATGCAAAGTCTTTAGCTGGTGTAAAAAGACGCTTACAATGGAATTAATAGTTTGTATTAATTTTAGACATATACATTCAAGTTTCTGTGTTATGGCTTTAATTATTATAACTACAGTTAATATATATTTTCTCTTGTAGGCTCTGGAAGATCGCCCAAGTTTTCTTCAAGTAGACCAAGGTGACAGTAGTAGCCCCTCATTTAATCCTTCAGATACTTCTCTCCTATCTTCAGCCTCTCCGATTGATGAAATGGAGGAAAAGAAATCCAGCTCCTTAAAAAGACGACAGTAAGAAAATTAATAATTTTCCCTGCTCTGGATCATTCCATGATCAATGTTTTTGACAACTTTGTGCAAACTATAATGATATCACAGTTAAAATATTAATGTGTAAAATGTCGGACAAAGTCAAGAATTACAGTATGTTAAAACTGGGATGCCATCCAAGTCATGAACTATATAAAATTCTCATTGAGTATTAGTATGAGGCTATCTGGAATCGTAACTGGCCTGATATATTCAGCCCTGTATAAGTGCAGTTGCTACTAGCCTTGTGTTTTCATGAAGAAAAAACACTTGTGCAATTGCGTATAAGAACTGTGGGGCAGATTTAGTTTTGCATGGAAGATACACGATCGGGTCCCGGTGGCTTCTGAGTGTTATCTCCAGAAGGCAGATTGGGGGTCATTTAGGTGCGGTGATTCTTCCTACTCCTGTTGCAATGATTTCCCTTATGCAGTTGCAGTTATATGCTAATATTGGCAGAAGCTAACCCATGCAAAATGACCTCTGCGATCACACCTTTGCATACGGTGCCGCATGATTGTAGTAACATTGCTGCACATCAGGTCGCCACGCAGAGCCTGAGTGTCTCTACAGCCGCGCAGGCTGAGCTGCTCCTCCGGGACGCAAAGGCATCACCAGTAGCAAGTGTGATGGCAGCTGCTAATATGTGCATGGCCAGAAAATACTGGGAGTAATTCAGAGTTGATTGCAGCAGCATAATTGTTAGCAGATTGGCAAAACCATGTGCACTACAGGGGGGGCAGATATTACATGTGCAGAGAGAGTTAGACTTGGGTGTGGTTTGTTCAAACTAAAATCTAAATTGCAGTGTAAAAATAAAGCAGCCAGTATTTACCCTGCACAGAAACAAAATAGCCCACCCAAATCTAACTCCCTGCAAATGTTATATCTACTCCCCCCCCCCCCCCCCACCGCCCCCACCACCAGTGCACATGGTTTTGCCCATCTGCTAACAAATGTGCTCTGAATTACCCCCACTGTCCGAATGGCCATAACAAGCCTGCGTTTGCATGAACGCTCCCTGTTACCACCCCCAAATACAACCGCACTTGCGAATCACTTGCTGCACATGTACACTCTGGCTCATACATATGCGCTGTGCGAAAACATCGACCGATAAGTGTACAACCGCTGCTTTGCGTCCACACTTGAATTACCCTCATTTTGCACAGTCTAGGGGGTTGCCAGCTGAAGAATCTGCCTACCATAATAAGGTGAAAAATGCACAGATCGAGCTGCTGACTGCGGTTCATGTGTAGTTTGCCCACGGTTGGCTGTTCTGGACATATTTGCATCCAAGCTGCACAGAGCTTTTCTCATTCAGTTACCTGTGGTTGCCTGCATGTAGAAACTGTATTTGAATATAGCAGCTGTTGAAAGAATTGGAGACATTCGGCAAGTAAATGCATAATGGTACTCTCTCAAATTCTCAGGTACTAGGCTGCTTCTCACTTATAATGGTGGAACTCTATAATAATAATAATTTTTATATAGCGCTCTTTCTCCAACAGGACTCAAGGTGCTTCACACATATCAAAAACAATGCACATGATACAGAGGATTTGAGTAATACAACAATAGACAAGCAACACAGACATAAAAGAAAACCTTAAGCACACAGAAAGCATAATGCAGGATTGGTGTATGCATTTTGGGTAATAATTTCCAAGGGTTGTGTATTCCACCCTCACAAGGTACCAGGTGCGGCAGCCATCTTGGGCGCTCAGCGTAGGATTAGCCAGGGTGGAATAGTCCACCCCTAGAAGAGATGACACAAAATGGGGGTGATTTCAGAGTCCTACAGTTCAGAGTAGGGTTCCCTTAAAACCATCAGGCCTATGTATTTTTCATCCCATCCACAAGTGTACCATATGGGGCAGCCATATTGGGCGCACTTTGAAGGTTACAATGTGGGAGGTGAGCCATAAAAGGGCCAAGTTCATATATGGGAAGACTGATGCTTATGTAGTAGTATGATGTACCCTGCATGTAGGGCACAAAGGAAAGGTGTGCAATCAGTGGAGGTAAACATTACAGGAAAAACACATGGTGGGGTGGAAGCGAGCAATGAACTCTATCAATGCCCTTTGACTACAGATCTAAACCCATGCTTGACCGTGCTAGGCTGAATCCTCTATGGGTAAAAAAATGACAAATTGCATGCATTTCCCTGTCCCAGGGAATACCAGCTTGTACTGGGGTTCTTCCGAAAGCCTAAGTGCTGCAACTACCAGCAAAATGAGGAATTTGGAGACCTCTGCAGTGCCAATTTTGCTACATTTGTTTTCCTGTTATGATGTTGAGGTGTCCAAAAGACCACTCTTCATTATTCAAATTTAGTTTAAATGGTGAACATAAAATGAACACACATTTCTACAAAATAAACATTAAAGAAAACACTCCCTGATACATTATTATCCAATTTAAAATCTATACACAAAGCTTGCTATGCCATAATCCAAAGGGAAGTTTTAATTCAGAAATTCAGTTTTCTCTTACGTCCTAGAGGATGCTGGGGTCCACATTAGTACCATGGGATATAGACTGGTCCACCAGGAGCCATGGGCACTTTAAGAGTTTAATAGTGTGGGCTGGCTCCTCCCTCTATGCCCCTCTTACTAGACTCAGTTTAGAAAATGTGCCCGGATGAGCCGGTCACAGCTAGGGAAGCTCCTTAGGAGTTTTTCTAGTTTTCTTATTTTTATTAGAGTTAGGCACAGGGAGGCTTCTGGCAACAGCCTCCCTGCTTTGTGGACGTAGAGGGGGAGTAGTGTCCAACCCTCTGAGGTTAATGGCCACTAACTCCGCTGACAGGACACTGAGCTCCTGAGGGTGTCGACCGCAAGCCCCCGAGGCGACTGCTTGCTCCAACAGCACTGCCGCCACCCCCTAACTAGAGCCAGAAGACGTCGGTGGTGAGTTGGACACCGGTTACCCGACAAGCAGGCATCCGGTGAGAATGGCTGCATCAGGGTGGGAGCTAAGTGCTGAGGCTGTGCTCCAGAGGGCTCAGAGGTGCAGAGTGCGGCAGTATGAGGGGTGCCCTAGGCCAGTGCAAACACCCTTAAACTGGTCACAGCAGCTATCAGAGACACTGTACTACTGCTAGCAACATTTACCTCAGGCCAGTATAATCTTACAAAGTGCGGGAAGACGTGCCATTTTAGGAGGCGGAGCTTATCCTCAGAGTGGATCCAGCACTCACCAGTGCCATTTTGTCCCTGCAGATCACACTACTGAGACGCTGACAGGGAGCGCTGACCCTCCACATAACTCCAGCTATCCTGTGCGGTACCAGAGGGTTATAGAAGGGGGGGAGTGTTATTCACATTACTGTGTAGTCTATTAAGGTTGCACAGTCAGCGCCAGGCATTTATTATATATGTCTACTGGGGCGCTGTGTGGGCTGGCTCCATAACTCTGTGTCTCCCTGAAGGTACTTGGGGAAACTGTCTCTGATATTTTCCTGTGTGTGTGTGTCTATGCTATATATCCCATATTACCATGTCTAGGGACTCTGTATCTTGTGCTGCAGAGTATGTATCTTCTCCAGAAGAGTCTATTCCTTGTACTCAGGAATGCAATACTCTGTCTCAGCCCTCTGAACCCGAACTCAAGTGGGTGGCTTCTATTAAGGGTATGATATCCCAGATATTATCTAGGATAGCTCATTATGAGACTGAAACACAGGTTTTACAACAATCTGTGGAGGTTTTGTCGTATTCAACTCCCACTACCTCATCTAAGTCCCCTGGTTTATGCCCCCAAAAGCGTGCTCTTGCCTAAGTAATGCAAGTCAACACGGATACCGACTCTGATACGGGTAACTGTGATGGGGACATACTGCGGGGGGAGGCATCCCTTTCTAAAGGGGTACAGCTAATGATTGAGGCCATTAGGGATGTTTTACACATTACTGACAAAGTTCCTGAACAGGTCGAGGAGGCTTATTTTGCTGACAATAAGAAAGTCTCCCTTACCTTTCCTGCGTTTAGGGAAGTGAACGCTATATTTGGAAAATCCGGGGAAAACCCAGAGAAAAAATTCCAGATCCCAAAGAGAGTTCTGGTTGCTTTTTCTTTCCCTGAAGAGAATAGGAAAAAGTGGGAAAACCCTCCTATAGTAGACACTTCTGTTTCTAGATTGTCTAAGAAGGTGGTTTTACCTGTCCCTCGGTCTACTGCTTTGAAAGAACCGGCAGACCGCAAAATTGAGTCTACGCTCAAATCCATATACACTGCTTCAGGCATGGCGCTTAGGCCCACTATTGCTTGTGCATGGATTTAGATACTATGGGTAGAAGTGACATTGAATTGTTTTTACGTCACATACAGGATTCTGCGGGTTTCATGGTGGAGGCCATGAAGGACCTTAGAAATCTGACTGCACGGACGTCTTCCATGGCTGTCTCGGCACGCAGGAGACTCTGGCTGCGCCAATGGTCTGCGGATGCAGAATCCAAGAAGAGTGTGGAGAACCTACCCTACGCAGGTCAGTCTCTATTTGGGGAGGCTTTGGATGCGTGGATCTCCACGACAACCGTGGGTAAGTTAAACTTTCTTCCCTCCGACGCCAAATAAATCCTTTTCTGCATCTACAATGCAGTCCTTTCGGACCGCAAAGGTTAAGAAGTCCAATCCCCTTCCACCTTCTTCAGAGGTGGTCGAGGAAAATCCAGAAAACCTGGACCGACAGGTTCCCAGGAGCAGAAGCCAGGGTGGACCTCCCAGCCTGGAGGTCGGGTAGGTGGGAGCACGTCTACGAAATTTCAGTCAGGTTTAGGCGTACTCAGGCCTGGACCCATGGGTTCAAGATATTGTATCTTAGGGGTACAGACTGGAGTTTCAAGAGCTCCCACCTCACAGATTTTTCAAATCAGGCTTGCCAGCTTTGCTGACAGGGCTATCTTATAAGAAGCTATTCAAAAATTGGAAAGAGCAAATGTCATTGTTCCAGTTCCGTCTCACCTGGAAAACAAAGGTTACTACTCAAACCGTTTTGTGGTGCCGAAGCCGGACAGTTCGGACAGACCAATATTGAACCTCAAATCGTTAAATCCATATTTGAGGGAATTCAAGTTCAAAATAGAATCTCTGAGAGCAGTGATCTCCGGTCTGGAGTAAGGGGAATTCCTGGTGTCATTGGATATCAAGGATGCTTACCTTCATATTCCTATTTGGCCACCACACCAGGCTTATCTCAGGTTTTGCGCTGTTGGACTGTCACTATCAGTTCCAGGCGCTGTCATTCAGCCTATCCACAGCACCGAGTGTGTTCACCAAGGTAATGGCGAGATGATGCTTCTGCTCCGAAAACAGGGTGTGAACATAATTCCATATCTGGACAATCTGCTGATAAAAAAATGTCCAGGGAGAAGTTGTTACAGTCCATTGCTCTCACAGCTCGACTGCTCCGGGATCATGGTTGGATCCTGAATCTTCCAAAATCACATTTGGAGCCGACGAGAAAACTGTCCTTCCTGGGTATGATTCTCGACACGGAAGTGCAGAGGGTGTTTCTGCCAGTGGAGAAAGCATTGGTGATCCAATCGATGGTACGGGATGTCCTGAAGCCAGCCCGAGTATCGGTTCATCAGTGCATTCGCCTTCAGGGGAAGATGGTTGCCTCCTACGTGGCTCTACAGTACAGAAGATTTAATGCACAGTCTTTCCAGCTGGATCTCCTGGACAAATGGTCAGGGTCTCATCTTCACATGCACCAGAGGATAGGTCTGTCACCGAAAGCCATAATCTCACTCTTATGGTGGCTGCAAACTTCTCACCTACTGGAGGGCCACAGGTTTGGGATTCAGAATTGGATCCTTCTAACCACAGATGCAAGTCTCCGAGGTTGGGGAGCAGTCAACCAAGGGGAAAACTTCCAAGGAAGGTGGTCAAGTCTGGAATCCAGCCTTCCAATAAACATTCTGAAACTAAGAGCCGTGTACAACAGTCTTCTACAGGTGGCTCATCTTCTAAAAGATCGGGCAATTCAAGTTCAGTCGGACAATGTAACGACAGTGGCCTACATAAACCGACAAGGCGGAATGAAGAGCAGAGCTGCAATGTCAGAGGTAACAAGAATCATCCTCTGGGCGGAAAGACACGTGGTGGTGCTGTCAGCAATCTTCATTCCAGGAGTAGACAACTGGGAAGCGGACTCCTCAGCCGACACGATCTCCATCTGGGAGAGTGGAGCCTCCACCCAGAGGTGTTTGCAGAGGTGACATGTCTTTGGGGCGTGCCTCAAATATACATGATGGCCTCGCGCCTCAACCAGAATCTTCGGAGGTATTATTCCAGGTCAAGGGACCCACAGGCAGTGGGGTCGCGGTGGACGCCCTGGTAACTCCGTTGGTGTTTCAGTCAGTGTACGTGTTCCCTCCACTTCCGCTCATTCCAAGGATTCTCAAAATAATCAAAGGAGCAAGAGTTCAGGTGATCCTCATTGCTCCAGACTGGCCTAGAAGGGCTTGGTACGTGGATCTTCTGGAGTTACTACTGGAAGATCCGTAGGCCTCTTCCTCTTCGAGAGGACCTCCTACAACGGGCCATTTGCTTATCAAGACTTACCACGGCTACGTTTGACGGCATGGAGGTATACGCCAGATCTTAGCTCGGAAAGACATTCCGAAAAGGTAAATCCTACCCTGATCAAGGCTAGGAAAGGAGTAACGTCTAAACGTTACCATCGCATTTGGAAAAAGTATGTCTTGGTGTGAATCCAAGAAGTTTCCTACAGTGGAGTTTCAACTTGGGCGGTTTCTCCTCTTCCTGCAAGCAGGTGTTGATGTGGTCCTACGTTTTGGCTCCTTAAAAGTCCAGATTTCGGCCTTGTCCATTTTCTTCTAAAAGCAGTTGGCTTCCCTCCCTGAGGTTCAGACTTTCTTGAAATGGGTGCTACACATCCAGCCTCCCTTTGTGCCTCCTACGGCATCTTGGGATCTTAACATGGTATTGCAGTTCCTGCAATCGGATTGGTTCGAACCTCTACAGGAAGTTGAGGTCAAGTTTCTCACTTGGTAGGTGGTCACACTGTTGGCATTCGCTTCAGCTAGGCATGTGTCTGAATTGGGGGCATTGTCCTGCAAGAGCCCCTATTTGATTTTCCATGAAGATAGGGCTGAGCTCAGGACGCATCAGCAGTTTCTTCCAAAGGTTGTGTCGGCCTTTCATATCAACCAACCTATTGGGGTGCCAGTGTCTACTGACTCCTCAATTACCTCAAAGTCCTTGGATGTTGTGAGGGCTTTGAGGATTTATGTGAAGAGGTCTTCACGTTGCAAAAAGTCAGACTCTGTTTGTCCTTTATGATCCCAACAAGATTGGGTGTCCTGCTTCTAAGCAGACAATTTCTCGCTGGATCAGGTTTACTATGCAGCATGCTTTTTCTACGGCAGGCATGCCGTGTCCAAAATCTGTTAAGGCCCGCTCTAATCGTGACGTGGGTTCTTCCTGGGCGGCTGCCAGGGGGGTCTCAGCTTTGCCGAGCGGCTACTTGGTCGGGGTCGAACACGTTTGCTAAGTTTTACAAGTTCGATACTGTGGCCTCTGAGGACGTACAGTTTGGTCAGTCAGTTCAGCAGGAGCCTCCACGCTCTCCCTCCCTGTACTGGGAGCTTTGGTACATCTCCATGGTACTAAGTGGACCCCAGCATCCTCTAGGACGTAAGAGAAAATAGGATTTTAATTACCTACCGGTAAATCCTTTTCTCGTAGTCCGTAGAGTATGCTGGGCGCCCGCCCAGCGCTTCGTTTTCCTGCAGTTGTTCCTTGGTTCAGTAATGCCTTGTTACTTGTTTAGTACTGTGATGTTACTTCTTTAAGTACTGTGTTCAGCTGTTGCTGGGATTGTTCAGGCTGTTGAGCTTGGTTTGCCTTATGTGTGAGCTGGTATGAGTCTCACCACTATCTGTGTATTTTCTTCTCTCGAAGTATGTCCGTCTCCTCGGTCACAGTTTCTAGACTGAGTCTGGTAAGAGGGGCATAGAGGGAGGAGCCAGCCCACACTATTAAAACTTATTAAAGTGCCCATGCCAACCCCCTGGTACTGCACAGGATAGCTGGAGTTGCTTGGAGGGACAGCTCTCCCTGTCAGCGTCTGTGTACAGGAACTGCAGGCAGGAAAATGGCGCTGAACGCTGCTGGGTCCGCTCTGAAGAGAAGCCCCGCCCACCAAACATGGCGCTGCTTCCCGCGTTTTTCATTTTATTATACTGGCCTGAGGGTGTCTGCAGGCAGCAATCCGGGGACCCTGACAGGCTTGCTGGCCAGTGTAGGGTATAGGCGCTGGCTCAGGGCGCCCCTCACAGTGCCGCACTATGTAGCGCTGAGCCCCGGAGTGCAGTTAGTACTGCGCTCCCGCCCTGTTGCAGCCATCTTCACATCGGCTCCCCGCTTGCCAGGGGGGGGGGGGGGGGGCGGTGACTAACTTGAAGTCTTCTGGCTCTGTAAGGGAGTGGCGGAATGCTATGGGAGTGAGCGGTCGCCTGGAGGGGCTAACGATCAGCACTCTCAGGAGCTCAGTGCCCTGTAAGCGGAGATAGTGGCTCAGACCCGCAGGTCGGACACTACCTCCCCCCTTAGTCCCACGAAGCAGGGAGGCTGTTGCCAGCAGCCTCCCTGTGCCTAAACTTACTCTTAGAAAAAAAAAAAAACGAAAGAAGCTCTAAGAGCTCTCCTAGCTATGACCGGCTCCACTGGGCACATTTTCTAAACTGAGTCTGGCAGGAGGGGCATAGAGGGAGGAGCCAGCCCACACTCTCAAACTCTTAAAGTGTCAGTGGCTCCTAGTGGACCCGTCTATACCCCATGGTACTAATGTGGACCCCAGCATCCTCTACGGACTACAAGAAAAGGATTTACAAGTAGATAATTAAAATCCTATTTTGTTACCCCCAAAAAAGTAATAAAATGTAATCCAAAGCAGATTCCAAGGCAAATCATCTTTTAATCCACTGGAAAAATCAAACAAAAAATAACCACTGATATGAAGTGATTAATACTGCTCCGTTAGGCACCCTGCCGCAAAATGGTAGAACAATTGGTTGATTATCAGTTCCCTTAGCCACTCATCTAGTCGGATGACATTTTCCCACACTTACTGTTTTGTGATTAGCTAGAGATGAAAAAGGTGTTCTAGGACTTACTTTTTTTGCTCACATAACACCTTTCGAATGTATGGGCCACAGAAGCACTGAGGTCACACTGCTCTGCTTCCAGAGATCAGTGGACTTTTTTCAAGTGTGGTGATATGATTTGAAAGCACTAAACTAGAACAGGCAGTGTCCAAAAACAGCTTAATATCATGCAAAAGCATTAATATGAATGCAAATTGGTACTTGCATGCACAGAATAGAATGGGTTTTATTTTTATATTGATGTAATTTTAAAACACTGTAGAGTATGCTGGTGCATTGTAAATATATGTTTATAATGGTTTTTGCATGTTACATAGTCTTTGAACACCAGTGTGCTAACTGGCCTTATTAAATTAATTTTAAAATAAGCAATAATAATTCCTTTCATCAGTAACGTTTGTCTAATAAATACATTATGGATTTATTTGACTTTATAAGTATTTTTAAATACTGAAGACCCTATTATCACTATAGGGCCTATTTACTAACAGCCCCATAATACATAAAGATGTATATGAGAGCATATGTTGGCATTAAGGAATAACTTATGATTGTGTGTGGAGGTGGTTTTTAGGCAGAATTATTTTCTTTGAGATGGTCCTGCCCAGCACAATTCAAATGTCTCCTACACCCAGCGTTTTCGCACCATAGGATGCTTTGACATAGGTAGCGATTTCCAGGCTTTGTATTTTTTTATTTTATTTTTCATTTGTGGTTTCTCTTACGTCCTTGAGGATGCTGGGGTACATATTAGTACCATGGGGTATAGACGGGTCCACCAGGAGCCATTGGCACTTTAAGAGTTTAATAGTGTGGTCTATGCCCCTCCTACCAGACTCGGTTTAGAAAATGTGCCCGGTGGAGCCGGTCACCGCTAGGGGAGCTCTACAGAGCTTCTTTAGAAAAGTTTTATTTAGAGTTTGTTTTTTTACAGGAGGTTGCCGGCAACAGCCTGCCTGCATCGAGGGACTGAGTGGGGGAGCAGTGTCCGCCCTGCGGGGTGTTGAGCCACTGACTCCGCTGACTGGACATTGAGCTCCAGAGGTGACAGATCGCGCCCCGCCACAGGGGAACGCTCGCCCCGGCAGCCAGCCACCACACCCTCACAAAGCTGAAGTGTGGCGAGTTAGTCACTGTCCCCCCTTACAAGCGGGGGGTAAGTGTGAAGAGGGCGGCTTAAGGGTGGGAGCGCAGTTTTTAACCGCGCTCCAGGAAGGCTCAGCGGTACTGCAGTGCGGCGCTGTGAGGGGCGCCCTGGGCCAGCACAAAACCCTACACTGACCACATCAAGCCTGTCGGGGTCCGCGGATCTCAGCCAGTATAATCTTCAAGAGCGGGAAGACCGCGCCATTGAAGGGGCGGAGCTTCTCAGAGCGGACCCAGCAGCGTTCAGCTCCATTTTTCCTGCCTGCAATCACGTCCAGTGGATGTCCAGGTCCCTCCAGAGCAACTCCAGCTATCTGTTCGGTATCAGGGGGTTGTAGATATGGGGGTGGGGGGGGAAGCTGTATATAGGCTGTCTCTCCTATTAAGAAACTCAGTCAGCGCGGGTTAGGGTCTCCCTGTACCTCTAAAAGCGCTGTGTGTGGGTTGACTCCAAGCTCTCTGTCTCTCTGCCATTCTTGGGAGGAAACTCTGTCTAGCCAATGCCCTGTGTGTTTGGTGTGTGTGTGTGACAACATGTCTAGGGACACTGTTTCATATGCTGCAGAGGTTTTATCTTCCCAGGAAGACTCCATACCATGTAATCAGGATTGCACTGTTGTAGCGCAGATCCCAGCTAGAGAGCCAGAATGGTTAGTCTCTCTGAGGGGGACTATTTCTCAGATTTCTGATAGGGTTGCTAGGACTGAGCATGCCACTCAGGTCTTACAATCCTCTATGGTTGTATGGTCTGATACTGCTTCCTCGGGGTCCCCTCCGGTACATTCTCACAAACGTGCACTTGCAATGCTTGTGCAGGATTATATGGACACCGATTCTGACGCTGCAGACGGTGACGGAGATGTGTCGAGGGGGACGGCATCACTTGCTAAGGGGGTGCAGTTGATGATTGAAGCTGTACGGGATGTGTTACACATTACTGACACAACTCCTGAGCAGGTGGAGGAGGCCTTTTTCACTGACAGTAGGAAGCCCCCCCCCCCCCCCCCCCCCTCATCTTCCCGGCGTCCAAAGAATTGAATGCTGTCTTTGAAAAAGCCTGGGACAATCCGGAAAAGAAATTCCAGATCCCTAAGAGGATCTTAGTTGCTTTTCCCTTCCGAGAAGAAGATAGGAAAAAGTAAGAGTCTCCGCCAATAGTTGACGCCTCTGTCTCCAGGCTGTCCAAACAGGTGGTATTACCAGTCCCTGGATCTACCGCGTTGAAAGAACCGGTAGATCGCAAGGTGGATGCTACGCTAAAATCCATTTACATGGCTTCAGGGGCTATACTGCGGCCTACTATAGCCTGTGCTTGGATTGCAAAAGCTATTGCCAGGTGGTCAATCACTCTGCAGACGGAATCGACTACGGTGGATAAAGGTGATGTTGATTTATTTTTACGCCATATTCAGGATTCCTGGTAGATTCCATGAAGGACCTGGGTTCCATGGCTGCGGGGATATCCTCTATGTCCGTCTCGGCTCGCAGAGGTCTCTGGCTGCACCAATGGTCTGCGGACGCGGAATCAAGAAAAAGTGTGGAGGGTCTTCCTTATACAGGTCAGACTCTCTTTGGGAAAGCGCTAGATGCGTGGATTGCCACGGCTACAGCTTTTCGTGGTACCGAAGCCAGATGGTTCGATACGGCCAATTCTGAACTAAAAATCTTTGAACCCCTACCTCAGGGAGTACAAATTCAAAATGGAGTCTCTGTGAGCTGTCATCTCAGGTCTGACGGAGGGAGACTTCCTGGTGTCCTTGGACATCAAGGATGCCGTACCTCTACGTTCCCATTTGGTCTCCACATCAGGCATATCTCAGGTTTGCACTGTTTGACGATCACTATCAGTTTCAGGCACTGCCGTTTGGCCTCTCCTCAGCACCGAGGGTCTTCACCAAGGTGATGGCGAAGATGATGGTTCTCCTGCGCAAGCAGGGGGTGAACATAATTCCGTATCTGGATGATCTCCTGATCAAGGCGTCATCCAGGGAGAAGTTGTTGCGATCCATTGCTCTCACAACACATCTGCTCAAGGAGCACGGTTGGATCCTGAACCTTCCGAAGTCTAATTTTGAGCCAAGGAGGCTGTATTTCCTGGGAATGATCCTAGACACAGAAGTGCAGAGGGTGTTTTTGCCGGTGGAGAAAGCATTGATGATCCAATCAATGGTCCGGGATGTCTTAAAGCCTACCCGGGTCTCGGTTCATCAGTGCATCCGCCTTCTGGGGAAGATGGTTGCCTCCTACGAGGCTCTACAGTAAGGTTTCATGCTCGATACTTTCAGCTGAATCTCTTGGACCAGTGGTCGGAATCTCACCTACACATGCGCCAGAGGATCTGTCTGTCTCCGAAAGCCAGGATCTCGCTCCTCTGGTGGATTCAGCTGCCTCACCTTCTGGAGGGCCGAAGGTTCGGCGTTCAGGACTGGATTCTTCTAACCATGGATGCAAGTCTAGGAGGTTGGGGAGCCGTGCTCAGGGGGAAACCTTCCAAGGACAGTGGACGGATCAAGAATCCCTTCTCCCGATTAACATTCTGGAGCTAAGAGCCGTGTACTACGGCCCTCTGCAAGCAGCACACCTTCTACAGGATCGGGCTGTTCAGGTGCAGTCAGACAACGTGACCACAGTGGCCTACATAAATCGACAAGGCGGAACGAAGAGCAGTGCTGCCATGTCGGAGGTGTTAAAAATCCTCCTCTGGGCAGAAAGGCACGCAGTGGCGATGTCGGCAATCTTCATACCGGGTGTAGACAACTGGGAAGCAGACTTCCTCAGCAGACACGATCTCCATCCAGGAGAGTGGTGCCTCCATCCGGAGGTGTTCGAGGAGGTAACCAGTTGGTGGGTGGTTCCTCACATAGACATGATTGTCTCCCGCCTCAACAAGAAGCTACAAAGGTACTGTTCCAGGTCGAGAGACCCACAGGCAGTGGACGCACTGGTAACACTGTGGGTGTTCATGTCCGTGTATGTGTTCCCTCCACTTCCTCTGATACCAAAGGTTCTTAAACTCGTAAGAAGAACAAAGGTTCTGGTAATTCTCATTGCTCCGGACTGGCCAAGAAGGGCTAGGTGCGCGGATCTGCTGGATTTTCTGTTAGAGGATTCAAGGCCCTTACCTCTTCAGGAGGATCTGCTACTGCAGGGGTCGTTTGCTTATCAAGACTTACCACGGCTATGTTTGACGGCATGGCGGTTGAACGCCAGATCTTAGCTTGGAAAGGTATCCCGAGTGAGGTTATTCCTACCCTGATACAGGCTAGGAAAGGGGTAACGTCTAAACATTACCATCGTATTTAGAAAAAATGTTTCTTGATGTGAATCCAAGAAATTTCCTGCGGTGGAGTTTCAACTTGGACGTTTTCTCCTTTTCCTGCAAGCTGGTGTGGATATGGGCCTGAGATTGGGCTCCATCAAGGTCCAAATCTCTGCTTTGTCCATCTTCTTCCAACAACAATTGGCTTTCCTACCTGAGGTTCAGACCTTTTTAAAAGGGGTTCTGCACATTCAGCCTCTTTTTGTGGCGCCAACAGCACCCTGGGATCTGGACGTGGTGCTGCAGTTCCTGCAATCTGCTTGGTTTGAGCCTCTGATATAGGCTGACATCAAGTTTCTCACGTGGAATGCGGTCACTTTGTTGGCCTTAGCCTCTGCTCGACGCGTGTCGGAATTGGGGGCTTTATTTTGTAAGAGTCCCTATCTGATCTTCCATGAAGATAGGGCGGAACTTAGGACTCATCCACAGTTCCTGCCTAAGGTTGTATCTGCTTTCCATATCAACCAATCTATTGTGGTGCCAATGGCTACTGACTCTTCAATTGCTTCAAAGGCCTTGGATGTTGTGAGGGCTTTGAAGATTTATGTGAAGAGGACAGCTCGTCATCAAAAGACTGACTCCTTGTTTGTCCTCTATGATCCCAGAAAAATTGGGTCTCCTGCTTCTAAGCAGTCGATGTCACGCTGGATCAGGTTCACCATCCAGCATACGTATTCTACGGCAGGATTGCCGTGTCTAAAATCTACTCATAAAAGTGGGCTCTTCCTGGGCGGCTGCCCGGGGTGTCTTGTCGGTACATCTTTGCCGAGCTGCTACTTGGTCTTGATCGAACACGTTTGCCAAGTTTTACAAGATCGATACTTTGGCCACTGATGACCTCAAGTTTGGTCTTGCAGGAGCCGCCGCGATTTCCCTCTCGTACTCTGAGCTTTGGTACATCCCCATGGTACTAATATGGACCCCAGCATCCTCTAGGACGTAAGAGAAAATAGGATTTTAATTACCTGCCGTTAAATCCTTTTCTCGTAGTACGTAGAGGATGCTGGGGTCCATTTTAGTACCATGGGGTATAGACGGTTCCACAGGAGCCTTCGGCACTTTAAGACTTTTCAACAGTGTGAACTGGCTCCTCCCTCTATGCCCCGCCTCCAGACCTCAGTATAGGAACTGTGCCCGAGGAGACGGAAATTCTCGAGAGGAATTACTATTAAACTTGTGGCGAGATTCACACCATCCATAAACATGGTAAACAAAACAAAAACATAAACAAAATGGACCCCAGCATCCTCTACGGACTATGAGAAAAGGATTTAGCGGCAGGTAATTAAAATCCTATTTTCTCTAACGTCCTAAAGGATGCTGGGGTCCATTGTAGTAACATGGGGATGTACCAAAGCTCCCAGTACGGGCGGGAAAGTGCTAATGTTCCTGCAGAACTGACTGACCAAACTGAAGGTCGTCAGCAGCCAAGGTGTCAAACTTATAAAACTTAACAAACATGTTTGCACCTGACCAAGTAGCAGCTCGGCAGATTTGTAAAACCGAGACACCCCGGGCAGCCGCCCAGGACGAACCTACTTTCCTTGTAGAGTGGGCTTTTACCACAGTCTGTAACGGCAATCCTGACGTGGAATGAGTGTGCTGAATGGTACTGATAGTCAATTATCTACCTTTTAACATAAGCTATATACTAATACCGTGTAGCCGTAATGGCCGCTAAACCACGTGCACGTGCTGCGTACTTTATGCGCAGTTTGCGTATAAAGAACTGTACGTGGTACGCACGTTGCGTACACACGCTGCGCTGAGTGTATGGAATACACGCAGCGAGCGTACACACAGTTGTTAACCTTTAAACCTTTTTCAAATGAACACTGTAAGGGTATGCTTATACTGTAAACCTTAGTACTGTAATATTACCACAATGTAATGCTGATTAACCTTTGTTATATGAAAGCTGTTTGAGCGATTGAGAAGCTCAGAAACCCTCTATAATAACTAGTGAAACACACACTGCTTGCTAAGGTTCCAACACCTTTATGGATGATATTTCTTACGTAAAAAGGGGAAAACAGTTACAGCTCATACACTACAAACCTAACATTAATATCTAAACAGAATAACTAAACAGAAATATAAACAATAGCGAACGATCGTAAACAGAATAAACACAAAGAGAATAAATGGCAAACACTTAAAGGATAACAAGATGAGAACAAATTGCATACACACAGAGTAACAAAATGGCCACAGAGAAACTTACACACGTGGGAATGACTCGCAGGCGCTATCTGGAAACCAGCCCTCAGCTTTTCACCAGGAAAACCTTTGTAGAGAGAAGTGAGTGCTGGTCTAGCTATGGGGGTCCTTATATACACAACATACAGTACACTACAATGGGCCCTACAATCTCATTGTTCATTGGACACAGGAATGTGTCTCTGCATTATAACAAAAGGTCATAGGTGGATTCGAACAGGTGGGCTGTGACTATTTCAAACTGCTCAGGTGGGAGGTATCCACAGGATTCCCGCCGCATGGATAATGAACTGCAAATACTGTAAATGTCCATAAACTTCTTTTAAACACAACTATACGCAGGAGCGATTAATCTCTTCCTAACCAGCACCGGAATGTTTCTAATAAAATACTCTTCAGTTAGGTACTAGACACCACCGTTCAACCTTTGCCTGACCCTTCATATCATGCAAAGAGGAATTCCCAAGTCCCCGAACCATTTACACTAAACATACTCACAGATATTATTAAGGGGAATATTATCTACAAAACACGCTATATGGGTTAACTATGCTATAAACGAGTCGCCAGCTACAGGCTCACAAACTCCGCCGTAAATACCCACATTATGCGCACTATCGCCGGAGCGATATTACGCAACTTGCGGATGTGTGCACGTACGGCGGACTGAGTGCATGGGGTTAGTATATGGCAATGTGAAGCATGATATTTTTCGACTTTGACAGTACCCCTGATCCAGCGCACAATAGTCTGCTTAGAAGCAGGACCCCCGATCTTGTCTGGGTCATAGAGGACAAACAAAGATTCTGTTTTCCTTATTCTAGCCGTTCTTGCAACATAAATCCTCAACGCTCTGACGACATCCAAGGATTTTGAGACGGCTGAGGTGTCAGAAGCTACTGACACCACCACTGGTTGGTTGATATGAAAAGAGGACACAACCTTAGGAAGAAAGTACTGACGTGTTCTCAGTTCAGCCCTATCTTCATGAAATATTAAGTAAGGACTCTTGTGTGAGAGAGCTCCTAACTCAGACACCCGTCTGCCTGAGGCCAAGGCCAATGGCATGACCACTTTTCAAGTGAGAAACTTTAACTCTACCTCTTGTAGAGGCTCAAACCAGTCTGATTTAAGGAACTGCAACACCACATTAAGATCCCATGGCGCCGCAGGAGGCACAAAGGGAGGTTGGATGCGCAGAACCCCCTTTACGAACGCCTGGACCTCATGAAGTGAAGCCAATTGTTTTTGAAAGAAAACTGACAAGGTCGAAATCTGAACCTTGATAGATCCTAATCTCAATCCAGCATCCACACCCGCCTGTAGAAGACCTCCTAATTGAAACTCCACCGCAGGAGACTTCTTGGATTCACACCAAGATTCATAGTTTCTCCAAATACGATGGTAATGTTTGGTCGTAACCCCTTTCCTGGCCAGAATAAGCGTGGGTATGACTTCATTGGGAATATCCTTACAGGCTAGGATCTGGCGCTCAACAGCCATGCCGACAAACGCAGCCGCAGTAAATCCTGATAAACTAACGGCCCCTGCTGAAGCAGGTCCTCGCGAAGAGGAAGAGGCCGAGGATCTTCCAGTAATAACTATTGAAGATCTGGATACCAGGCCCTCCTTGGCCAGTCTGGAGCAATGAGAATTGCTCAAACTCTTGTACTTCTGATGATCTTGAGAATCCTTGGAACAAGTGGAAGTGGAGGGAACAGATACGCCGACTGAAACACCCACTGGGTCACCAGTGCATCCACTGCTATTGCTTGTGGGTCTCTCAACCTGGAACAATATGTCGGAAGCTTCTTGTTGAGACGAGATGCCATCATGTCCACTTGAGGAACATCCCAACGACTTGTTACCTCCGCAAAGACTTCTGGGTGGAGGCCCCATTCTCCTGGATGGAGATCGTGTCTGCTGAAGAAGTCTGCTTCCCAGTTGACCACTCCCGGAATGAAAATTGCCGACAGAGCTTTTGCATGTCTTTATGCCCAGAGTAGTATCTTTGTCACCTCTGCCATTGCCGTCCTGCTTTTTTTTCCGCCTTGACGGTTTATGTAAACTACTGCCGTTACATTGTCTGACTGGATCTGTATGAGACGACCTTAAAGAAGGTGTGCCGCTTGATGAAGGCTGTTGTACACAGCTCTCAACTCCAGAATGTTTATGTGAAGGCGAGTTTTTTGACTTGGCCATCTTCCTTGGACGCTTTCTCCTTGCGTGACTGCTCCCCATCCTTGGAGACTTGCATCCGTGGTCACCAGGATCCAGGCCTGAATCCCGAACCTGCGACCCGCCAGGAGGTGAGAAATTTGTAGCCACCACAGGAGCGAAATTCTGGCTTTCGATGACAAGGTTATCCTTTGATGCATGTGGAGATGCGACCCTGACCACTTGTCCAGTAGGTCCCACTGGAAGACCCTGGCATGGAATCGGCCATATTGTAGCGCCTCGTAAGCCGCTACCATTTTCTCTGACGTCCTAGTGGATGCTGGGAACTCCGTAAGGACCATGGGGAATAGCGGCTCCGCAGGAGACTGGGCACAACTAAAGAAAGCTTTAGGACTACCTGGTGTGCACTGGCTCCTCCCTCTATGACCCTCCTCCAGACCTCAGTTAGAATCTTGTGCCCGGCTGAGCTGGATGCACACTAGGGGCTCTCCTGAGCTCCTAGAAAAGAAAGTATATTTTAGGTTTTTTATTTTCAGTGAGATCTGCTGGCAACAGACTCACTGCTACGAGGGGCTGAGGGGAGAGAAGCGAACCTACCTGCTTGCAGCTAGCTTGGGCTTCTTAGGCTACTGGACACCATTAGCTCCAGAGGGATCGAACACAGGGCCCGACCTCGATCGTCCGTTCCCGGAGCCGCGCCGCCGTCCCCCTTGCAGAGCCAGAAGCAAGAAGAACATCCAGGAAATCGGCGGCAGAAGACTCAGGTCTTCATTAAGGTAGCGCACAGCACTGCAGCTGTGCGCCATTGCTCCCTGTGCACACCACATACTCCGGTCACTGATGGGTGCAGGGCGCTGGGGGGGGGGGGCGCCCTGGGCAGCAATTAGAGTACCTTAAAAGTGGCAAATCACACATAATATAGCCTTATAAGCTATATATGTGTAAAATACCCCTGCCACATTATTATTATAAGAGCGGGAGAAGTCCGCCGAAAAAGGGGCGGGGCTATCTCCCTCAGCACACTGGCGCCATTTTCTCTTCATAGTGCAGCTGGAAGACAGCTCCCCAGGCTCTCCCCTGTAGTTTTCTGGCTCAAAGGGTTAAAAAGAGAGGGGGGGCACTAAATTTATGCGCAAAAATTGTGTATTATAGCAGCTATAAGGGAAAAATCACTGTGGGTAGTGTGAATCCCTGTATTATATAGCGCTCTGGTGTGTGCTGGCATACTCTCTCTCTGTCTCCCCAAAGGACTTTGTGGGGTCCTGTCCTCAGTCAGAGCATTCCCTGTGTGTGTGCGGTGTGTCGGTACGGCTGTGTCGACATGTTTGATGAGGAAGGTTACGTGGAGGCGGAGCAGATGCCGATAAATGTGATGTCGCCTCCTGTGGGGCCGACACCAGAGTGGATGGATAGGTGGAAGGTATTAACCGACAGTGTCAACTCCTTACATAAAAGGTTGGATGACGTAACAGCTGTGGGACAGCCGGCTTCTCAGCCCGCGCCTGCCCAGGCGTCTCAAAGGCCATCAGGGGCTCAAAAACGCCCGCTACCTCAGATGGCAGACACAGATGTCGACACGGAGTCTGACTCCAGTGTCGACGAGGTTGAGACATATACACAATCCACTAGGAACATCCGTTGCATAATCTCGGCAATGAAAAATGTGTTACACATTTCTGACATTAACCCAAGTACCACAAAAAAGGGGTTTTATGTTTGGGGAGAAAAAGCAGCCAGTGTTTTGTTCCCCCATCAGATGAGTGAATGAAGTGTGTGAAGAAGCGTGGCTTCCCCCGATAAGAAACTGGTAATTTCTAAAAAGTTACTGATGGCGTACCCTTTCCCACCAGAGGATAGGTCACGTTGGGAGATATCCCCTAGGGTGGATAAGGCGCTTACACGTTTGTCAAAAAAGGTGGCACTGCCGTCTTAGGATACGGCCACTTTGAAGGAGCCTGCTGATAAAAAGCAGGAGGCTATCCTGAAGTCTGTATATACACACTCAGGTACTATACTGAGACCTGCAATTGCCTCAGCATGGATAGTGCTGCTGCAGCGTGGTCTGTTTCCCTGTCAGGACAGGGATACTATTTTGCTAACCATAGAGCATATTAAAGACGTCGTCTTATATATGAGGGATGCACAGAGGGATATTTGCCGGCTGGCATCCAGAATTAATGCAATGTCCATTCTGCCAGGAGGGTGTTAGGGACCCGGCAGTGGACAGGTGATGCTGACTTTAAAAGGCACATGGAGATTCTGCCTTATAAGGGTGAGGAATTGTTTGGGGATGGTCTCTGGGACCTCGTATCCACAGCAACAGCTGGGAAGAAAAAAATTTACCTCAGGTTTCCTCACAGCCTAAGAAAGCACCGTATTATCAGGTACAGTCCTTTCGGCTTCAGAAAAGCAAGCGGGTCAAAGGCGCTTCCTTTCTGCACGGAGACAAGGGAAGAGGGAAAAAGCTGCACCAGACAGCCAGTTCCCAGGATCAAAAATCCCCCCCCGCTTCCTCTGAGTCCACCGCATGATGCTGGGGCTCCACAGGTGGAGCCAGGTGCGGTGGGGGCGCGTCTCGGGAACTTCAGCGACCAGTGGGCTCGCTCACAGGTGGATCCCTGGGTTCTGCAAGTAGTATCACAGGGATACAAGCTGGAGTTCGAGGCGACTCCCACTCGCCGTTACCTCAAATCAGCCTTGCCTGCTGCCCTCGGAGAAAGGGGAGGTAGTACTGGCGGCAATTCTCAAGCTGTACTTCCAGCAGGTGATAATCAAGGTACCCCTCCTTCAACAAGGCCGGGGTTACTATTCCACAATGTTTGTGGTACCGAAACCAGACGGTTCGGTGAGACCCATTCTAAAATTGAAATCCTTGAACACTTACTGTATATACGAAGGTTCAAGTTCAAAATGGAATCGCTCAGGGCGGTTATTGCAAGCCTGGACGAAGGGGATTACATGGTATCACTGGACATCAAGGATGCTTACCTGCATGTCCCCATTTACCCTCCTCACCAGGAGTACCTCAAAATTGTGGTACAGGACTGTCATTACCAATTCCAGACGTTGCCGTTGGTCGGTCCCCGGCACCGAGGGTATTTACCAAGGTAATGGCCGAAATGATGATACTCCTTCGAAAAAAGGGAGTTATAAATTATCCCGTACTTGGACGATCTCCTTATAAAGGCGAGGTCCAGGGAGCAGTTGTTGGTCGGAGTAGCACTATCTCGTGAAGTGCTACAACAGCACGGCTGGATTCTGAATATTCCAAAGTCGCAGCTGGTTCCTACGACGCGTATACTGTTCCTGGGTATGGTTCTGGACACAGAACAGGAAAAAGTGTTTCTCCCGGAGGAGAAGGCCAAGGAGTTGTCATCTCTAGTCAGAGACCTCCTAAAACAAATACAGGTGTCGGTGCATCAATGCACATGAGTCCTGGGAAAGATGGTAGCTTCTTACGAAGAAATTCCATTCGGCAGGTTCCATGCAAGGATCTTCCAGTGGGATCTGTTGGACAAGTGGTCCGGGTCGCATCTTCAGATGCATCGGCTGATAACCCTGTCTCCATGGACCAGGGTGTCGCTGTTGTGGTGGCTGCAGAGTGCTCATCTTCTAGAGGGCCGCAGATTCGGCATACAGGACTGGGTCCTGGTGACCACGGATGCCAGCCTTCGAGGCTGGGGGGCAGTCACACAGGGAAGAAACTTCCAAGGACTATGGTCGAGTCAGGAGACTTCCCTACACATAAATATTCTGGAACTAAGGGCCATTTACAATGCCCTAAGTCAGGCTAGACCCCTGCTTCAACACCCGACGGTGCTGATCCAGTCAGACAACATCACGGCGGTCGCTCATGTAAACCAACAGGGCGACACAAGAAGCAGGATGGCGATGGCAGAAGCCACAAGGATTTTCCGATGGGCGGAAAATCATGTGTTAGCACTGTCAGCAGTGTTCATTCCCGGAGTGGACAACTGGGAAGCAGACTTTCTCAGCAGGCACGACCTCCACCCGGGAGAGTGGGGACTTCATCCAGAAGTCTTCCAAATGATTGTACACCATTGGGAAAGGCCACAGGTGGACATGATGGCGTCCCGCCTCAACAAAAAGCTAAAAAGATATTGCGCTAGGTCAAGGGACCCTCAGGCGATAGCTGTGGACTCTCTGGTAACACCGTGGGTGTTTCAGTCGGTGTATGTGTTCCCTCCTCTGCCTCTCATACCCAAGGTACTGAGAATAATAAGAAGGAGAGGAGTAAGAACTATACTCGTGGTTCCGGATTGGCCAAGAAGAGCTTGGTACCCAGAACTTCAAGAAATGATCTCAGAGAAAGGATCTCAGAGGACCCAGACAGGACCTGCTGCAGCAGGGGCCCTGTCTGTTCCAAGACTTACCGCGGCTGCGTTGGTCGGCATGGCGGTTGAACACCGGATCCTAAAGGAAAAAGGCATTCCGGAGGAAGTCATTCCTACGCTGATTAAGGCTAGGAAAGATGTGATCGCAAAACATTATCACCGCATATGGCGAAAATATGTTGCTTGGTGTGAGGCCAGGAAGGCCCCAAAGGAGGAATTTCAACTGGGTCGATTTCTGCACTTCCTACAGTCAGGAGTGACTATGGGCCTAAAATTGGGTTCCATTAAGGTCCAGATTTTGGCTCTGTACATTTTCTTCCAAAAAGAACTGGCTTCACTGCCTGAAGTTCAGACTTTTGTTAAGGGAGTGCTGCATATTCAGCCCCCGTTTGTGCCTCCAGTGGCACCGTGGGATCTCAACGTGGTGTTGGATTTCCTGAAGTCGCATTGGGTTGAGCCACTTAAATCCGTAGAGCTAAAATACCTCACGTGGGAAGTGGTCATGCTATTAGCCTTGGCGTCGGCCAGGCGTGTATCAGAATTGGCGGCTTTGTCATGCAAAAGCCCTTATCTGATTTTTCATATGGATAGGGCGGAATTGAGGACTCGTTCCCAATTCCTTCCTAAGGTGGTATCAGCTTTTCATGTGAACCAACCTATTGTGGTGCCTGCGGCTACTTGGGACTTGGAGGACTCCAAGTTACTGGACGTAGTCAGGGCCCTGAAAATATATGTTCCAGGACGGCTGGAGTCAGGAAAACTGACTCGCTATTTATCCTGTATGCACCCAACAAGCTGGGTGCTCCTGCTTCTAAGCAGACTATTGCTCGCTGGATCTGTAGCACGATTCAACTTGCACATTCTGCGGCTGGACTGCCGCACCCTAAATCTGTAAAAGCCCATTCCACGAGGAAAGTGGGCTCTTCTTGGGCGGCTGCCCGAGGGGTCTCGGCTTTACAACTTTGCAGAGCTGTTACTTGGTCGGGTTCAAACACTTTTGCAAGAGTCTACAAGTTTGATACCCTGGCTGAGGAGGACCTTGAGTTTGCTCATTCGGTGCTGCAGAGTCATCCGCACTCTCCCGCCCGTTTGGGAGCTTTGGTATAATCCCCATGGTCCTTACGGAGTTCCCAGCATCCACTAGGACGTCAGAGAAAATAAGATTTTACTCACCGGTAAATCTATTTCTCGTAGTCCGTAGTGGATGTTGGGCGCCCATCCCAAGTGCGGGTTGTCTGCAATACTTGTATATAGTTATTGCCTAACTAAAGGGTTATTGTTATGAGCCATCTGTTAGTGAGGCTCAGTTATATTTCATACTGTTAACTGGGTATAATATCACGAGTTATACGGTGTGATTGGTGTGGCTGGTATGAGTCTTACCCGGGATTCCAAATCCTTTCCTTATTGTGTCAGCTCTTCCGGGCACAGTATCCTAACTGAGGTCTGGAGGAGGGTCATAGAGGGAGGAGCCAGTGCACACCAGGTAGTCCTAAAGCTTTCTTTAGTTGTGCCCAGTCTCCTGCGGAGCCGCTATTCCCCATGGTCCTTACGGAGTTCCCAGCATCCACTACGGACTACGAGAAATAGATTTACCGGTGAGTAAAATCTTATTTTCCCCAACAGGCGAATGCACTGATGAATTGATACTGGTCTTGTTCTCAAAAGTTGTTTGACCATGCTCTGGATCTCCTGAGCCTTTTCCACCGGTAGAAATATTCTCTGTACCTCGGTGTCCAGTATCTTTCCCAAAAATGATAATCTCATTGTCGGTTCCAATTTGGATTTTGGAAAGTTGATGATCCAACCGTGCTGTTGATGCACCTTCAGGGATAATGCTTTGTTCTGGAGTAGCTTGTCCCTGGATCTCGCTTTTATGAGGAGATCGTCCAAGTATGGAATTATGTTGACTCCTTGTTTGCGTAGGAGAACCATAATTTCCGCCATCACCTTGGTGAATATTCTCGGAGCCGTGGAGAGCCCGAATGGTAATGTCTGGAATTGGTACTGGCAATTCTGAACCGCAAACCTTAGGTATGCTTGATGTGGCGGATAAATGGGGACATGCAAGTAAGCATCCTTGATTTCCACTGACACCAGAAATTCCTTTTCTTGCAAGCTGGAAATCACTGCTCTCAAGGATTCCATCTTGAATTTGAATCTTTTCAAATAAAGATTCAGAGATTTTAGGTTTAAAATCGGTCTGACCGAGCCATACGGCTTCGGTACCACAAACAGGCTTGAATAAAAGCCTAGGTTCCTTTGTTCGGCAGGAACCAAGGTAATTACTTTGTCTTGACATAATTTGTGTATTGCGTTCAGGACATTTGTGCTGTCTTGAGCAGAAACTGGCAAGGCTGACTTGAAAAATCGGCATGGGGGAAGGTCTTGAAATTCCAACTTGTAACCTTGGGATATTATCTGTAAAATAAAAGGATCCAGGTCTGAGCGAAGCCAGACCTGGCTGAAAAATAGTAGACGTGCCCCCACCCGATCGCACTCCCACAGAGGAGCCCCAGCGTCATGCTGTGGCTTTTGCAGAAGTAGTTGCTGACTTCTGTTCCTGGGAGCCTGAGGGTGTTGTAGGTTTTCTACCTTTTCCTTTCCCCTTTCCTGTGAAAAAAGGGGTAGTTTTAGCCTTTTTGTACTTGTTGGGCCGAAAGGACTGCATAGTATGAGAATGATATACTTTTTTAGCCGGTGCAGCTGCCGACGGCAGAAATGCTGACTTGCTAGATGTAGTAGATGATATCATGGCATCTAGTTTATCTCCAAAGACGGCCTCACCATTGTAAGGGAGCGTCTCAATATTTCTTTTGGATTCTGCGTCAGCATTCCATTGTCGGATCCAGAGCGCCCTGCGGGCTGAAATCGCCATAGTAGAGGCCCGTGAGCCCAGTAAGCCTACGTCCTTCATAGCCTCAACCAAGTAACCTGCAGAGTCTTTGATATGACCTAGAATTTGCAGCATGTCATCTTTATTGACCGTGTCAATATTAACAATCAAGTTATCTGCCCACTTTTCATCTGCGTTACCTACCCACGTAGAAGCAATTGTGGGCCTGAGTAATGTTCCCGTCGCAACGTAGATGGACTTTAAAGTCGTCTCTAATTTGCGGTCAGCAGGTTCTTTTAATGAAGCTGACCTCGGGGCAGGTAAAATTATTTTCTTTGACAACCTAGAGACTGAGGTGTCTGTCATTGGGGGTGGCTCCCACTTGCGCCTATCCTCTTCAGGGAAAGAGTATGCTACCCGCAACCTTTTAGGGATAGCAAATTTATTTTCCGGGTTAGCCCAGGATTCCTCAAAAAAGGTATTTAAGTCCTTAGACGGAGGAAAAGTCACCACCTGTTTTTTATTTATTTTAAAATGATCTTTTTCCTCAGGTGGAGGTGTTGTGTCAGGAAATTCCAACACCTCTTTTATAGCGACTATCATACATTGAATGCTCTTAGCCAGTTTGGGATCTACCCCCCTCAAATCCCCAGTGTCGACGTCAGTGTCGGAATCTGTGTCAGTGTCCCTTTGCATGATTTGGGCCAAGGACCTTTTCTGGGAACTGGAGGGGTCCCGAGTGGATGTTGTAGGTGAATCAGCAAATAAAGCATCTTCCACAGACTGTCTCCAATGCTTTGTCTGTTCTTCAGACTGAGAGAATTTCCTTGCTAGTTCAGCCATATTACTCTGCAGCTTTCTCACCCACACAGGCTCAGAACACTCTTGTGCTTCCAAAATGGGTTCCTCTGGGGAACTACTTTCTCTAGACATGGTACACGCGTGTACAGTCACACCACTCACACACACGGGAGCTAATGGGAACAGACCTACACTAATGTCTGTCAGAGGGAATTGCCAGTCCACACCACGTGCCCTATATGTATTACATACAATGAATATACATATATATCAAAACAGCGCTTTTTATCTAATGTGTAGCCCACAGACTTCAATAAACTATGTGCTCCCCTCCCCTTCTATAACACCCTGGTACTTGTATCAGCGATGTGTGAGGAGAAGCAGCCTGTAGGATCAGCGCTCCGGCGTCTCTCTGAGGAGAAAATGGCGCCAAATGAGTGTTACAACCTCCCCCCGCGCGCCCTGCACCCTGTGCTGAGAGACATGTTACTGCGCAGCGTCCCGCACTGCGCTGGTACCTTTATGCCGCCATGATGACCGGAGGGCCCTTCTCTGCAGGTCTCCGGTTAATACTCACCAGCCTTCTGGCTCTGTTAGGCGGCAGTGCTGTGGAAGTGAACAGTAGCCCGGCAAGGGCTGTGTTCATTACCCTTCAGGGGCTAATGGTGTCCTGTCAGCGGCAGAGCTATTAAACTAACTGAGAAGTTGGTTCCTACTTTCCCCCCCCCCCCCCCCCTAAGTCCCACGAAGCAGGGAAGCTGTTGCCAGCAGCTTGCCTGTAAAATAAAAAAACCTAACAAAGTCTTTTTCAGTCGAACTCTGTAGAGCTTCACTGATGTGCAGCCAGTCTCCCGGGCACATTTTCTAAACTGAGGTCTGGAGGAGGAGCCAGTTCACATTGTTGAAAAGTCTAAAAGTGCCGAAGGCTCCTGCGGAACAGTCTATATACCCCATGGTACTAAAATTGAATCCCAGCATCCTCTAGGACGTAAGAGAAAATAGGATTTTAATTACCTACCGGTAAATCCTTTTCTCGTAGTCCGTAGGGGATGCTGGGCGTCCGCCCAGTGCTGCGTTTTCCTGCATTGGTTTTGCAGTTCATTACTGCCTGGTTCCTAAGTAAGTTCTGCGTTGTTACTGTTTCAGCTGTTGCTGAGTTTTTCCGGCATGTTAGCCGGATTTGCCTGTTGTGTGAGCTCGTATGAATCTCCCCACTATCTGTGTAATTCCTTCTCTCTAAGTATGTTGTCTCCTCGGGCACAGTTTCTAGACTGAGTCTGGTAGGAGGGGCATAGAGGGAGGAGCCAGCCCACACTATTAAACTCTTAAAGTGCCAATGGCTCCTGGTGGACCCGTCTATACCCCATGGTACTAATATGGACCCCAGCATCGTCTACGGACTACGAGAAAAGGATTAATCGGTAGGTAATTAAAATCCTATTTTTGTCATATTGTATGTAGGTCCATCCAAAGTCACTCAAAGTGTCCTGAACACTTGGCATCTTTTTTTTTTCTTTTTTTTTTTTTGTCACATTGAAGCTTGTATACAGTTGCAGATTAAGCACAACACTGTATGGCACGGCTCACTCATGTCCTTAGGGCAATTCTGTGTGACACACGGGACAGTATGTGGACTGTTTCTGCACCACAAATATACAGTATTTTGTTTTCTGGTGTCTAAGTCTTAAATATTTATTTGGTAGAAAATATACAACAGAAAAAAATTCACTACAGTAAACTGATCCTTCTGGAATAAATAAAAACTGCGTGATGCATGGGACTCTGTTTACTGTAATTACTTTTTACTGGTGTATGTTTTCTACCAAAAAATAGGATTTTGATAACCTACCGGTAAATCCTTTTCTCCTAGTCCGTAGAGGATGCTGGGGATGACATCAAGATTTGGGTGGGTTATTTTGTTTCTGTGCAGGGTAAATACTGGCTGCTTTATTTTTACACTGCAATTTAGATTGCAGATTGAACTCACCACACCCAAATCTATCTCTCTCTGCACATGTTATATCTGCCTCCCCTGCAGTGCACATGGTTTTGCCCAACTGCTAAAAAATTTCCTGCTGCGATCAACTATGAATTACCCCCTTTGTACGCTAACTGAGTATTAAGTACGTAGGTTAAGGATTGCATACAGCGGCCGCAGCGGCTCGGTTTTAAAGTGTATTGTGTGTGTTTTAAAGTATTGCTTTTAGTCCTGTAAGTAAATCAGCATTTACATTAGCTTATCAGAAGTGCGAACGAAAGGATCGCAGAGCGGCTACAAAACAATATTGTGCAGTTTCTGAGTAGCTCCAGACCTACTCAGCGCTTGCGATCACTTCAAGCCATTCAGTTCCGGATTTGACGTCACAAACACGCCCTGCGTTCTCCCAGCCACGCCTGCATTTTTTCGAACACTCCCTGAAAACGGTCAGTTGACACCCAGAAACGCCCACTTCATGTCAATAACTCTGCTGCAACCAGTGCGACTGAAATGCATCGCTAGACCTTGTGTAAAACTACATTGGCCGTTGTGAAAGTACGTTGCGCGTGCGCATTGCGCAGCATGCGCAGAAGTGCCGTGTTTTTTTTTGCATCATCGCTGCGCAGCAAACATTTTCAGCTAGCGATCAACTCAGAATAACCCCCATATTGCAGCATTTGGAGAAACTTACACATTGCTACTCATGTCAAGCTTCTCGCACCTTATGGCATAAGGACACATCTGTATACCTTGATTTGAATTGAAAATCTCTTCTCTTGTCAATTTAATTCCACTATCATAATTAGGTATACAGAGGTGGAGAGTTATCTTGGTATTATTTCAAAACCTAAAGAAGAGCACTACTTTGGCAGATTAACTTGTGAAACCACTGATCTTTAAAGCTTTCTGTATTTGAAAATATAGATTGCTAGTATGAATTTGCCACTATTAAGTTCTAATACTCTTGTGGAATATGAGATTTAATAAATGCTTAATATTTTACTGAGTTAAGTTCAAACATGATTACTAACATTTTCCAACATTTTATAGCTTACAGTAGTATCAATGTTGTTAAGCTTATGTTATTTATATAGCGCACACATATTCCGCAGCGCTTTTACAGAGAATATTTGGCCATTCACATCAGTCCCTGCCCCAATGGAGCTTACAATCTATTTTCCATATTACAAGTACACGCACACACATTCATACTAGGGTTAATTTTGTTGGAAGCCAATTAACCTACCAGTATATTTTTCGATTGTGGGAGGAAACCGGAGTACCCGTAGGAAACCCACGCAAGTACGGGGAGAATATACAAACTCCACTCAGTTAGGGCCATGGTGGGAATTGAACCCATGACCTCAGAGCTGTGAGGCAGTAATGCTAACCATTACACTATCCGTACTGCCTATGATTTATGGTTTAGTAAAGTACATGTCTGTTATTTCAGATCACAATCCTTTCTTTTCCAGTTACGTGTTACAGGAATTAGTCGACACAGAGAGAGATTACGTGCGAGACCTTGGCTATGTGATTGAGGTAACTCATTATTTACGATTTCAAGGATGTGTGCGTGCGTGTATATGTATGTTTTATAAATAAATATATATATATATATGTGTGTGTGTGTGTGTATATATATATATATATATATATATACACCAATTCCGTTCCGGCACTCGGCTCTGTCCCTGTTATGGGACTGGCTTGCTCAGGTGCCCTCCTCCCGGGGTACCACCCCTGGTATACAAACAGCAGGAAATAACGAGGCGGCACTCGGAGTCTTGAAAAGCAGCAATAGTGTAATCGTGCAAATCAACGTTTCGGGGTTACCCCCTTCATCAGGATTAGTGCAATGTGACAAACAATGTGTTTAAATACCACTTACCCTCACCCTGGAACATCCCCTCTGGCCGGTGCCGCTGGCCGCGCCGTCCCGGTCTTCCGACTGACGTCATCCGCATCTCACCGGAAGTGACGCGGCGGCGCCGGGAGGCGCATCCATGGCAACCAGCCTAACAAATACATTACTGTCAGTGAATCAATGCCGTGAATAACATTAGCTCAGACACGGCTGTGCAAAAAACATCTTTCTCAGCTGCCATACATTACTTAGTGCATTAATGATTTCGTGGATAACTCCTTTAACAGTGCTTCACCTAATTCGGTGTCTCCCATAAAATACAAACATTAGCCGTAAAATATCATTGTGCAGCATTAGTCCCCTGTACAGTGTCAAAGCGACCTCACTCCTAAGTCTACCTGTGTCCATCTTTTTCTAAAACACGGGATAAATATACAGTAAAAACAGGTAACAGTAAATTATCAATAAAAAATGAAACATGAAAAAAGGATAATAACATTGACACTGATCCTCACCTCCCTGACCTTTATGTTTATACCTATTTACGATTTTGGCCGCATTAACCCCCTGTGCATACTGGGGGGATATGCTGCCAGTCTCGCCCATCCAGACCTGTCACTACGGTTCTGTTGCATTATGTTTTAGTCAAGCCTGATCATGTCTGGACTAATCTCCATTTGTATCACTGGCTAACCATATATTTAAATAAAATTAATCAAGCCGAGATTATCATTTAGGCCTGCAGGTCTGAGGGTATTTAACCTGTGAATCCACATTGATTCTAACTGTAGGAGTTTTCTTCCCCTGTCCCCTCCTCTCAAAGACTCTGGTACATGGTCAATGATTCTGTGTTTGAAAGTTGCCATAGTGTGCCTATATTCAAGAAAATGTTTGGCAACCGGTTGATCCCCTTTGCCTGAAGCCAGGGCATTTCTTATGGCTAACCTATGCTGTGCCATCCTTATTTTAAACTGGCACTCGGTTTTTCCGATGTAATATCTGCCACAAGGGCAAATAATCGCGTAAACCACAAATCTGGTGGTGCACGTCAGGGGCCATCAACATTTTTTTGAATATAGGCACACTAAATGATAATCTCGGCTTGATTAATTTTATTTAAATATATGGTTAGCCAGTGATACAAATGGAGATTAGTCCAGACATGATCAGGCTTGACTAAAACATAATGCAACAGAACCGTAGTGACAGGTCTGGATGGGCGAGACTGGCAGCATATCCCCCCAGTATGCACAGGGGGTTAATGCGGCCAAAATCGTAAATAGGTATAAACATAAAGGTCAGGGAGGTGAGGATCAGTGTCAATGTTATTATCCTTTTTTCATGTTTCATTTTTTATTGATAATTTACTGTTACCTGTTTTTACTGTATATTTATCCCGTGTTTTAGAAAAAGATGGACACAGGTAGACTTAGGAGTGAGGTCGCTTTGACACTGTACAGGGGACTAATGCTGCACAATGATATTTTACGGCTAATGTTTGTATTTTATGGGAGACACCGAATTAGGTGAAGCACTGTTAAAGGAGTTATCCACGAAATCATTAATGCACTAAGTAATGTATGGCAGCTGAGAAAGATGTTTTTTGCACAGCCGTGTCTGAGCTAATGTTATTCACGGCATTGATTCACTGACAGTAATGTATTTGTTAGGCTGGTTGCCATGGACGCGCCTCCCGGCGCCGCCGCGTCACTTCCGGTGAGATGCGGATGACGTCAGTCGGAAGACCGGGACGGCGCGGCCAGCGGCACCGGCCAGAGGGGATGTTCCAGGGTGAGGGTAAGTGGTATTTAAACACATTGTTTGTCACATTGCACTAATCCTGATGAAGGGGGTAACCCCGAAACGTTGATTTGCACGATTACACTATTGCTGCTTTTCAAGACTCCGAGTGCCGCCTCGTTATTTCCTGCTGTTTATATATATATATATATATATATATATATATATATATATACACATACACGGCTCAAAAAAATAAAGGGAACACTAAAATAACACATACTAAACATACTAGCATACTAGATCTGAATTAATGAAATATTCTTATTAAATACTTTGTTCTTTACATAGTTGGATGTACTGACAACAAAATCACACAAAAATTATCAATGGAAATCAAATTTATTAACCCATGGAGGTCTGGATTTGGAGTCACCCTCAAAATTAAAGTGGAAAAACACACTACAGGCTGATCCAACTTTGATGTAATGTCCTTAAAACAAGTCAAAATGAGGCTCAGTAGTGTGTGTGGCCTCCACGTGCCTGTATGACCTCCCTACAACCCACACAAGTGGCTCAAATAGTGCAGCTCATCCAGGATGGCACATCAATGCGAGCTGTGGCAAGAAGGTTTGCTGTGTCTGTCAGCGTACTATCCAGAGCATGGGGGCGCTACCAGGAGACAGGCCAGTACATCAGGAGACATGGAGGAGGCCGTAGGAGGGCAACAACCCAGCAGCAGGACCGCTACCTCCGCCTTTATGCAAGGAGGAACAGGAGGAGCACTGCCAGAGCCCTGCAAAATGACCTCCAGCAAGCCACAAATGTTGCATGTGTCTACTCAAATGATCAGAAACAGACTCCATGAGGGTGGTATGAGGGCCCGACGCCCACAGGTGGGGGATGTGCTTACAGCCCAACACCGTGCAGGACGTTTGGCATTTGCCAGAGAACACCAAGATTGGTAAATTCGCCACTGGCGCCCTGTGCTCTTCACAGATGAAAGCAGGTTCTCACTGAGCACATGTGACAGACGTGACAGAGTCTGGAGACGCCAAGGAGAACGTTCTGCTGCCTGCAACATCCAGCATGACCGGTTTGGCAGTGGGTCAGTAATGGTGTGGGGTGGCATTTCTTTGGGGGGCCGCACAGCCCTCCGTGTGCTTTCCAGTGGTAGCCTGACTGCCATTAGGTACCGAGATGAGATCCTCAGACCCCTTGTGAAACCATATGCTGGTGCGGTTGGCCCTGGGTTCCTCCTAATGCAAGACAATGCTAGACCTCATGTGGCTGGAGTGTGTCAGCAGTTCCTGCAAGACAAAGGCATTGATGCTATGGACTGGCCCGCCCGTTCCCCAGACCTGAATCCAATTGAGCACATCTGGGACATCCTGTCTCGCTCCATCAACCAATGCCACGTTGCACCACAGACTGTCCAGGAGTTGGTGGATGCTTTAGTCCAGGTCTTGGAGGAGATCCCTCAGGAGACCATCCGCCACCTCATCAGGAGCATGCCCAGGCATTGTAGGGTCATACAGGCACGAGGAGGCCACAGACACTACTGAGCCTCATTTTGACTTGTTTTAAGGACATTACATCAAAGTTGGATCAGCATGTAGTGTGTTTTTCCACTTTAATTTTGAGGGTGACTCCAAATCCAGACCTCCATGGGTTAATAAATTTTATTTCCATTGATAATTTCTCTGACGTCCTAGTGGATGCTGGGAACTCCGTAAGGACCATGGGGAATAGCGGCTCCGCAGGAGACTGGGCGCAAAAAGTAAAAGCTTTAGACTAGCTGGTGTGCACTGGCTCCTCCCCCTATGACCCTCCTCCAAGCCTCAGTTAGATTTTTGTGCCCAAACGAGAAGGGTGCAAGCTAGGTGGCTCTCCTGAGCTGCTTAGAAGTAAAAGTTATTTGGGGTCGGTCTATCGGACCTGGTGGCCACAGCAACGGCTGGAAAATCCACCTTTTTACCCCAGGTCACCTCTCAGTAGAAAAAGACACCGTCTTTTCAAACCCAGTCCTTTCGTCCCTATAAGGGAAAAAGGCCGCTCGTTCCTGCCCCGGGGCAGAGGAAGGGGAAAAAGACTGCACCATGCAGCCTCTTCCCAGGAGCAGAAGCCCTCCCCCGCTTCTGCCAAGTCCTCAGCATGACGCTGGGGCTCTGCAAGCAGACTCGGGCACGGTGTGGGGCCGTCTCAAGAATTTCAGCGCGCAGTGGGCTCACTCGCAAGTGGACCCCTGGATCCTGCAGGTAGTATCACAGGGGTACAAATTGGAATTCGAGACGCCTCCCCCTCGCCGGTTCCTGAAGTCTGCTCTACCAACGTCTCCCTCCGACAGGGAGACAGTATTGGAAGCTATTCACAAGCTGTATTCCCAGCAGGTGATAATCAAGGTACCCCTCCTACAACAGGGAAAGGGGTATTATTCCACGCTGTTTGTGGTACCGAAGCCGGACGGCTCGGTGAGACCAATTTTAAATCTAAAATCTTTGAACACTTACATAAAAAGGTTCAAATTCAAGATGGAGTCACTCAGAGCAGTGATAGCGAACCTGGAAGAAGGGGACTATATGGTATCTCTAGACATCAAGGATGCTTAGCTCCATGTCCCAATCTACCCTTCTCACCAAGGGTACCTCAGGTTTGTGATACAAAACTGTCATTATCAGTTTCAGACGCTGCCGTTTGGATTGTCCACGGCACCACAGGTCTTTACCAAGGTAATGGCCGAAATGATGATTCTTCTTCGAAGAAAAGGCGTATTAATTATCCCTTACTTGGACGATCTCCTGATAAGGGCAAGGTCCAGGGAACAGTTAGAGGTCGGAGTAGCACTATCTCAGGTAGTGCTACGTCAGCACGGGTGGATTCTAAATATCCCAAAATCACAGATGATTCCAACAACACGTCTACTGTTCCTAGGGATGATTCTGGACACAGTCCAGAAAAAGGTGTTTCTCCCGGAGGAGAAGGCCAGGGAGTTATCCGAGCTAGTCAGGAACCTCCTAAAACCAGGACAAGTATCAGTGCACGAGAGTCCTGGGAAAAATGGTGGCTTCTTACGAAGCGATTCCATTCGGAAGATTCCATGCAAGAACTTTTCAGTGGGATCTGCTGGACAAATGGTCCGGATCGCATCTTCAGATGCATCAGCGGATAACCCTATCTCCAAGGACAAGGGTATCTCTCCTGTGGTGGTTACAGAAGGCTCATCTTCTGGAGGGCCGCAGATTCGGCATTCAGGATTGGATGCTGGTAACCACGGATGCCAGCCTGAGAGGCTGGGGAGCAGTCACACAGGGAAGAAATTTCCAGGGCTTGTGGTCAAGCATGGAAACGTCTCTTCACATAAATATCCTAGAGCTAAGGGCCATTTACAATGCCCTAAGTCAGATTCTCCGCTGGGCGGAAAATCATGTGATAGCACTGTCAGCAGTGTTCATTCCGGGAGTGGACAACTGGGAAGCAGACTTCCTCAGCAGACACGACCTCCACCCGGGGGAGTGGGGACTTCATCCAGAAGTCTTCCAAGTGATTGTAAACCGTTGGGAAAAACCAAAGGTGGACATGATGGCGCCCCGTCTCAACAAGAAACTGGACAGATATTGCGCCAGGTCAAGGGACCCTCAGGCAATAGCGGTGGACGCTCTGGTAACTCCGTGGGTGTTCCAGTCGGTATATGTGTTCCCTCCTCTTCCTCTCATACCAAAAGTACTGAGAATCATAAGAAGGAGAGGAGTAAGAACGATACTCGTGGCTCCGGATTGGCCAAGAAGAACTTGGTACCCGGAGCTGCAAGAGATGCTCACGGAGGACCCGTGGCCTCTACCTCTAAGGAAGGACCTGCTCCAGCAGGGACCTTGTCTGTTCCAAGACTTACCGCGGCTGCGTTTGACGGCATGGCGGTTGAACGCCGGATCCTGAAGGAAAAAGGCATTCCAGATGAAGTCATCCCTACCCTGATCAAGGCCAGGAAGGATGTAACTGCAAAACATTATCATCGCATTTGGCGAAAATATGTTGCGTGGTGTGAGGCCAAGAAGGCCCCTACGGAGGAATTTCAACTGGGTCGTTTCCTACATTTCCTGCAAGCAGGATTGTCTATGGGCCTAAAATTAGGATCCATTAAGGTTCAAATTTCGGCCCTGTCGATCTTCTTCCAGAAAGAACTGGCTTCAGTGCCTGAAGTTCAGACGTTTGTCAAAGGGGTACTGCATATACAGCCTCCTTTTGTGCCTCCAGTGGCACCTTGGGATCTCAATGTAGTTTTAGGGTTCCTAAAATCACATTGGTTTGAACCACTTGCCACAGTGGATTTGAAATATCTCACATGGAAAGTGGTAATGCTGTTGGCCCTGGCTTCAGCCAGGCGCGTATCAGAATTGGCGGCTTTATCCTATAAAAGCCCTTACCTGATATTTCATTCGGATAGGGCGGAATTGAGGACTCGTCCTCAATTTCTCCCTAAGGTGGTTTCAGCGTTTCACATGAATCAACCTATTGTGGTACCTGTGGCTACTAGGGACTTGGAGGACTCCAAGTTGCTGGACGTAGTCAGGGCCCTGAAAATATATGTTTCCAGGACGGCTGGAGTCAGAAAATCTGACTCGCTGTTTATACTGTATGCACCCAACAAGCTGGGTGCTCCTGCTTCTAAGCAGACGATTGCTCGTTGGATTTGTAGTACAATTCAACTTGCACATTCTGTGGCAGGCCTGCCACAGCCAAAATCTGTAAAGCCCATTCCACAAGGAAGGTGGGCTCATCTTGGGCGGCTGCCCGAGGGGTCTCGGCTTTACAACTTTGCCGAGCAGCTACTTGGTCAGGGGCAAACACGTTTGCTAAATTCTACAAATTTGATACCCTGGCTGAGGAGGACCTGGAGTTCTCTCATTCGGTGCTGCAGAGTCATCCGCACTCTCCCGCCCGTTTGGGAGCTTTGGTATAATCCCCATGGTCCACTAATCCCCAGCATCCACTACGACGTCAGAGAAAATAAGAATTTACTTACCGATAATTCTATTTCTCATAGTCCGTAGTGGATGCTGGGCGCCCATCCCAAGTGCGGATTGTCTGCAATACTTGTATATAGTTATTGTTACAAACAAATCGGGTTGTTTATTGTTGGAAGCCATCTTTTCAGAGGCTCCTACGGTTATCATACTGTTAACTGGGTTCAGATCACGAGTTGTACGGTGTGATTGGTGTGGCTGGTATGAGTCTTACCCGGGATTCAAGATCCTTCCTTATTATGTACGCTCGTCCGGGCACAGTATCTTAACTGAGGCTTGGAGGAGGGTCATAGGGGGAGGAGCCAGTGCACACCAGCTAGTCTAAAGCTTTTACTTTTTGTGCCCAGTCTCCTGCGGAGCCGCTATTCCCCATGGTCCTTACGGAGTTCCCAGCATCCACTACGGACTATGAGAAATAGAATTATCGGTAAGTAAATTCTTATTTTTTGTGTGATTTTGTTGTCAGCACATTCAACTATGTAAAGAACAAAGTATTTAATAAGAATATGTCATTCATTCAGATCTAGGATGTGTTATTTTAGTGTTCCCATTATTTTTTTGAGCAGTGTATACAGTGATCGTGCTGAGCTAAAAAAGAAATGGGTCCCAGGGACCCCTCACTTTAAAAAAAAAATTGGGGTCCTACCCGTCCTTTTTTTGGTCCCATCAAAATAAAGGTTATTAATCTTATTACTTATTAAGACACAGACTTGATTTGGACACTACAAAAGTGTTGCAATAAGGGGGAGGGGATGACGATACTGCTGGGCTGTGTAGCACACATGACACTCTTCCCCAGAGCTGTAACTAGACATTTTAGTGGCCTGTGCCAGAAAGTGAATTGGTGCCTCCTCCTCTGTACTACATTGAATCCAGGGACAGTGCGTGCCGAAGGCGCGCAGCAAAATGTTGGAGCATGTCTTCATGGGAAAGGGGCGTGACTGCATAAGAGTACCAATTCACATTACACCACAGTGTTAGTTATTTGCATTACATCACACAGTAGTGCCACTTATACATTGCACCAGGTAGAGCCCCTTAGACAGTATGTGTGTGTGCGTTACTCATAGACAGTGCGTGCAGACAGTCTTCCCCGTTGCCATCCCCAACGCTGCAGTGGACACTACAGGTCTCGCCACCAGCAGCTCCCGATCTCTGCATCCTGACAGGCTGTATATGGCCTCTACGCTACAGGGATCAGTCACAACACAGCTGCACATGTCCATAACTCAGGCCAGAATACCACATACATAGATAGTTACCGTTATACTTTCCACACAAACCAGACTTCTGACAATCTACAAACCCACCAATTAACCTGTGTATGTGGCCCCATCCATGGCACTTCATTACCCATCTTAGCTAAACAAACCCACTGCATAAATAATATGTTTGCTGTAAGTTTTTACATCACGGATGAGTGAGGAAATCTGAATAATTGTTTATCCCATAAGTAAAAATAGTATAACCACTATCCTGCCATGAACCCTCCAACTTCTCCACAGTGGCCTTAACGTCATAGCTATCCATCTCATACACTGGGCAAATACAGGAGCTGCCCACCTCATACCCAGGACACACACTCAGCACCTGCCCACCTCATACCCTGGACACACACACAGAAGCTGCCCACCTCATACCCCGGGGGGACACACACAGCACCTGCCCACCTCATACCCTGGACACACACACACAGAAGCTGCCCACCTCATACCCCAGACACACACACACACACAGCATCTGCCCACCTTATACCCTGGACACACACACAGCACCTGCCCACTTCATACCCTGGACACACACACAGCATCTGCCCACCTTATACCCTGGACACACACACAGCACCTGCCCACTTCATACCCTGGACACACACACAGCACCTGCCCACTTCATACCCTGGACACACACACAGAAGCTGCCCACCTCATACCCCAGACACACACACACACACCTCATACCCCAGACACACACAGAATCACACATACACACACAGCAGCTGCTCATCTCATAATCCTCCACCTCTTATACCCCGGGCACACATTGACCCTCCCCCATACTTGCCTACTCTCCCGGAATGGCCGGGAGGCTCCCGAAAATCGGGTGACCCTCCCGGCCCCACAGAAGAGCAGGCAAGTCTCCCGGAACCAGTAGTCACCCTGCCCGTCCGCCCACTTACTGTGTAAAGTGGGCGGTCCGGGCAGTTGATGACGCGATTCTTGCTGAATCGCGTCATCATAGCCAAACTCCGCCCCCGGTCCGGCCCTGCTCCGCCTCCGGTCCGCCTCCTCCCCACGTCACAGCCTGCCCCTGCCCCCCTGCTGAGCCGACCTGGCTGCTCTCTCCCGCAGAGAGCAGCCAGAATATCGGCAAGTATGCCCTCTCCCCTTACAATCCGGGCACACACGCATGTAACTGGCCCCCTCCACTTACACCCTGGCACAGTGCGAGCACCTCCTTACTGGCAGAGCCGATATGCAGGCAAAAATACAGCGGGCAGCAAGTGGTCAGTACACGGCAGCGCAGAGACCAGGATATGGTGTGAGATATACACTGTACACACACCGTCCGGCGCTCAGTTCTGCTGACCGGAGCGGCGGGGACACTGACCTATGTAGAGGCGGGCCGCTCAGCACATGAGTGCGGGAAGTTGGAACGATCCGAGGTCGCCGAAGTGAAGGGATCCAGCAACAGCAGCGCTCAGTCTGCCGCGTCCATAAGTGACGAATCGGCGCCTCCGTGTTACTCCCCTCCTCCCCCCACAGTCGAATCACTCATTTAACATGGTTGCAATTGGCCGCAGCAGAGCGCGTCCCCAGGGACCCTCCCATTTTAGAGAAGTGAGTCCCCTGAACTCAAAACCAGATAAAATATGCGCTATAGCGCGTTTTTGCGATCACTGTGTGTGTGTGTATGTATATATATATATATATATATATATATAAATACACTGTGTGTGTGTGTGTGTGTATATGTATGTATATATATATATATGGCACTCACAGACTCAGGCAACTTGAGTGTCAATAAACATACCACACAACACAATAGTTGTAATTTCCGACGTTACATGTAATTAAAAAATTTTTTTCAGGGAATCAAAGATTCTTGGAGTGCTATCCACCAGAGGACCATATTCTTATACAGGCACCGTAGCAAGTTTGGAACAATATTATAAGACAGGAGAGCGCAGAGTACATCTATACATATAATTCTTTAATAATATAAAATCTATCCATATACATAGTAAGCAATGAATTGAAAATTGGATACAATCACACACACAATAGAAGCTAAACCTCTGCTTAATGCAGTTGCCACATCTTGCGAGAGTGTTTGACATTGTGACTGCTATATATGAGGGGAGTACCCAAAAGAAACCGGAATTGTGTTCTAGAAGACAGGATGTTTGCAGTACAAGCTTTCAGAACCCTTCTGAGCCAGTATTCCCACTGATGTTGCGGGTTTTTTTTTTTTTTTTTATCCAACGAGTTATTCACCCTTTTGCCTATTTTTGTGAAAACAATGCTCATTTGTTTTTTTGATGTGAGATGGATTGGGATTTGTTCCCCATGGTCAGACTGTCAATCAAAGTTTTTATTTAGAAGTTTTGAAAAAGTTGCATTATGATTAGAGGAAAAACCATTCCGAATTTGTGACGAACAGGGGACTGGTTCTTCCATCATGACAATGCACCTGTCCACACATCGCTGAGTGTTGAGCAATTTTTAACCAAAAAAGACATGACACCTTTGCCTCACCCACCGTATTAACCCAATATCGCCCCATGCAACTTTTTTTTATTTCTTTGGATGAAAAGAGAAAATAAAGGAAAACGTTTTGCTGATACTGAAGAGGTGAAGCAAAGAATGGCAAATGTACTAAAAGACCTCAACGAAGATAAGTTTAAAACATGTATTGCGTAATGGAAAAAAACATTTGGACAAATTTATTGATTCAAGTAGAGAGTACTTTTGAGAGTGACTGATGTTTCAAATTGTACAAATAAATAAATCATTAATAAATCCTTAATTCCTATTTCTTTTGAGTACCCTCGTGTGTGTGTGTGTGTGTGTGTGTGTGTGTGTGTGTGTGTGTATACAGTATGTGTATATATATATATATATATATATATATATATATATATATATATATATATATATACAGGCTGAGTCTCCCTTATCCAAAATGCTTGGGACCAGAAGTATTTTGGATATCGGATTTTTCCGTTTTTTTGAATAATTGCATACCATAAGGAGATATCATAGTGATGGGACCTAAGTCTAAGCACAGAATGCATTTATGTTACATATACACCTTATACACACAGACTGAAGGTAATTTTAGCCAATATTTTTAATAACTTTGTGTATTAAACAAAGTGTGTGTACATTCACACAATTCATTTATGTTTCATATACACCTTATACACACAGCCTGAAGGTCATTTAATACAATATTTTTAATAACTTTGTGTATTAAACAAATTTTGTGTACACTGAGCCATCAGAAAACAAAGGTTTTATGATCTCAGTCTCACTCAAAAAATTCCGTATTTTGGAATATTCTGTATTTCGGAATATCTGGATATGGGATACTCAACCTGTGTGTGTGTGTGTGTGTGTGTGTGTTTATATATATATATATATATATATATATATATATATACATATAATTAGTGTTAATTATCTGAATCCATATTAAACGGACATTCCACTTTAGTATTTCCTCCAATCTCATGACAGCTAAAGCCATAACCCACTTATTATGGAAATAGTTTTATGGGTAGCTACCCATGTCAACAAGCTGAAAGAGCATTCACTTAATACTGCTATGCCAGTGGTTCCCGAACATTTTTGAATCACGGCGCCAGAGAGTATCGGAATTTTTTTTACTGCACCCCTAGGTCAAAAGTTTCTTACCGAGACATTTTAAAGAAATATTGCATTAACTAAATTGTGTTTAGGTGTCATCCTTAGGTTGAATTGTGTGGTGAGGACCAAGATTTGCTTCTGTTTGTCCAAATATTTTATCATTGACAGCCACCAGCACTGGTTTTGCCTATTGCATTGACCATAACATTGTTTAATTGGCCCTGGACCACCCATGGCACCCCTGCAAGTGTCCCGAGGCACCCCAGGGTGCCACGGCACACAGTTTGAGAACCACTGTGGTACGCCATTAATTGGTCATGCTTCCTGTCTATAGAACCAAACAATATGTTTGTGCAGGGTAAGTATGTAGACCTGCCAGTTCACATTTCTAAAAATGGCAAACTGCTGAAGACTGGTGAAAGATAGGATAATGGACATATTTTGCTAACTAAACACACACAAGTTATTTCATGTATGTTTGTTCAGCACATTGCTATTGACATCTTTATGACAAATAGTGGTTTTTATTTCTCTGACGTCCTAGTGGATGCTGGGGACTCCGTAAGGACCATGGGGAATAGCGGCTCCGCAGGAGACTGGGCACATCTAAAGAAAGCTTTAGGATCACCTGGTGTGCACTGGCTCCTCCCCCCATGACCCTCCTCCAAGCCTCAGTTAGATTTCTGTGCCCGACGAGAAGGGTGCACACTAGGGGCTCTCCTGAGCTCTTTGTGAAAGTTTTAGTTTAGGTTTATATTTTCAGTGAGACCTGCTGGCAACAGGCTCACTGCATCGAGGGACTAAGGGGAGAAGAAGCGAACTCACCTGCGTGCAGAGTGGATTGGGCTTCTTAGGCTACTGGACATTAGCTCCAGAGGGACGATCACAGGTTCAGCCTGGATGGGTCACCGGAGCCGCGCCGCCGTCCCCCTTACAGAGCCAGAAGAGCGAAGAGGTCCGGAAAAATCGGCGGCAGAAGACGATCCTGTCTTCAGATAAGGTAGCGCACAGCACCGCAGCTGTGCGCCATTGCTCTCAGCACACTTCACACTCCGGTCACTGAGGGTGCAGGGCGCTGGGGGGGGCAGCGCCCTGAGACGCAATAAATCGATAAAAAAACCTTATATGGCTAAAATAAATGCATCACATATAACTCCTGGGCTATATGGATGCATTTAACCCCTGCCAAAACATACAGAAAAAAGATGATAAGGACGCCGAGAAAGGGGCGGAGCCTATCTCCTCAGCACACTGGCGCCATTTTCCCTCACTGCTCAGTTGGAGGGAAGCTCCCTGGCTCTCCCCTGCAGTCACTACACTACAGAAAGGGGTTAAAAAAGAGAGGGGGGCACAAATTAGGCGCAGTATATAACAATACAGCAGCTATAAAGGAAAAAACACTTATATAAGGTTATCCCTGTATATATATATATAGCGCTCTGGTGTGTGCTGGCAAACTCTCCCTCTGTCTCCCCAAAGGGCTAGTGGGGTCCTGTCCTCTATCAGAGCATTCCCTGTGTGTGTGCTGTGTGTCGGTACGTTGGTGTCGACATGTATGAGGAGAAAAATTATGAGGAGACGGAGTAGAGTGTCTGAAATAGTGTTGTCACCCCCTAGGGGGTCGACACCTGAGTGGATGTACTGTTGAAATTGCGTGACAGTGTCAGCTTTGTATAAAAGACAGTGGTTGACATGAGACAGCCGGCTACTCAGCTTGTGCATGTCCAGACGTCTCATACAGGGGCCCTAAAGCGCCCGTTACCTCAGATACAGACGCCGACAAGGGTACTGACTCCTGTGTCGACGGTGAAGAGACAACCGTGATTTCCAATAGGGCCACACATTGCATGATTGAGGCAATGGAAAAAGTTTACACTTTTCTGATAATATGAATACCACCAAAAAAAGGGGTATTATGTTTGGTGAGGAAAAACTTCCTGTAGTTTTCCTGAATCTGAGAAATAAAATGAGGTGTGTGATGATGCGTGGGTTTCCCCCCGATAACAATTGATAATTTCTAAAAAGTTATTGGCAGTATACCTTTTCCCGCCAGAGGTTAGGGTGCGTTGGGAAACACCCCCTAGGGTGGATAAAGCGCTCACACGCTTGTAAAAACAAGGGCTCTACCCTCTCCTGAGATGGCCGCCCTTAAGGATCCTGCTGATAGAAAGCAGGACCGTATCCTAAAATGTATTTACACACATACTGGTGTTATACTGCGACCAGCAATCGCCTCAGCCTGGATGTGCAGTGCTGGGTTGGCGTGGTCGGATTCCCTGACTGGAACTATGATATCCTAGATAAGGACAGTATATTATTGCCTATAGAGCAATTAAAAGATGCATTTCTATATATGCATGATGCACAGCGGAATATTTGCCGACTGGCATCAAGTATAAGTGCGTTGTCCAATTATTCCAGTAAAGTGGTCAGGTGATGCGGATTCCAAACGGCATTTGGAAGTATTGCCTTAAAAGAGGGGATGTACCCCAGGTCGCCTCTCAAAATAAGACGCCGTATTATCAGGCGCAGTCCTGGTTGGCAAGCGGACAAAAGGGTTCCTCTTTTCTGCTCGTGACAGAGGGAGAGGAAAATGGCTGCAGAGATCAGCCAGTTCCAAGGAACAGAAACCCTTTTCCGCCTCTGCCAAGCCCTCAGTATGACGCTAGGGCTTTACAAGTTCAGGCACGGTGGGGTCCCGTTCTCAATGAATTTCAGTGCGCAGTGGGCTCACTCGCAAGTAGACCCCTGGATCCTTCAGATAATATTTCAGGGGTACAAATTGGAATTCGAGACGTATTCCCCTCGCCGTTTCCAAAAGTCTGTTTTACCGACGTCTCCCGCTGACAGGGAGGCAGTTTTGGAAGCCATTCACAAGCTGTATTCCCAGCAGGTGATAATCAAGGTACCCCTCCTGCAACAGGGAACGGGGTATTATTCCACACTATTGTGGTACCGAAGCCAGACGGCTCGGTGAGACCGATTTTAAAATCTAAAATCTAAAATCTTTGAACACTTGCATACAGAGGTTCAAATTCAAAATTGAGTCACTCAGAGTAGTGATTGCGAACCTGGAAGAAGGGGACTACATGATGTCTCGGGACATCAAGGATGCTTACCTTCATGTCAAAATTTACCCTTCTCACCAAGGGTATTTCAGGTTATGGTACAGAACTGTATCAGTTCGGACGCTGCCGTAGGGATGGTCCACGGCACCCCGGGTCTTTACTGAAGTAATGACCGAAATGATGATATTCCTTCGAAGGAAGGGAATTTTAGTTATCCTTTACTTGGACGATTCCCTGATAAGGGTAAGATCCAGGGAACAGTTGGAGATCGGTGTAGCACTATATCAGGTAGTGTTGCGGCAGCACGATTGGATTTTCAATATTCCAAAATCGCAGCTGATTCCGACGACTTGTCTTCTGTTCCTAGGGATGATTCTGGACATAGTCCAGAAAGAAGGTGCTTCTCCCGGAGGAGAAAGCCAGGGAGTTATCCGAGCTAGTCAGGAACCTCCTAAAACCGAACCAAGTCTCAGTGCATCAATGCACAAGGGTTCTGGGTAAAAATGGTGGCTTCCTACGAAGCAATCCCATTCGGCAGATTCCACGCACAGTGGAACCTTCTGGACAAATGGTCCGGGTCGCATCTTCAGATGCTTCAGCGGATAACCCTGTCACCAGGGACAAGGGTATCCCTCCTGTGGTGGTTGCAGAGTGCTCATCTTCTAGAGGGCCGCAGATTCGGCATTCGGGACTGGGTCCTGGTGGCCACGGATGCCAGCCTGCGAGGCTGGGGAGCAGTCACACAGGGAAGGAATTTCCAGGGCTTATGGTCAAGCCTGGAGACATCTCTTCATATAAACATTCTGGAACTAAGGGCCATTTACAATGCCCTAAGTCAAGCGAAACCCCTGCTTCAGGGTCAGGCGGTATTGATCCAATCGGACAACATCACGTCAGTCGCCCACGTAAACAGACAAGGCGGCACGAGAAGCAGGAGGGCAATGGCAGAAGCTGCAAGGATTTTAGCTGGGCGGAAAATCATGTGATAGCACTGTCAGCAGTGTTCATTCCGGGAGTGGACAACTGGGAAGCAGACTTCCTCAGCAGACACAACCTTCACCCGGGAGAGTGGGGACTTCACCCAGAAGTCTTCCACCTGATTGTAAACCGTTGGGAAAAACAAAAGGTGGACATAATGGCGTCCCGTCTAAACAAAAAACTAGACAGATATTGCGCCAGGTCAAGGGACCCTCAGGCAATAACGGTGGACGCTCTGGTAACACCGTGGGTGTACCAGTCAGTGTATGTGTTCCCTCCTCTGCCCCTCATACCAAAAGTACTGAGAATCATAAGAAGGAGAGGAGTTAGAACTATACTCGTGGTTCCGGATTGGCCAAGAAGGACTTGGTATCCGGAACTTCAAGAGATGCTCACGGACGAACCGTGGCCTCTACCTCTAAGAAAGGACCTGCTCCAGCAAGGGCCTTGTCTGTTCCAAGACTTACCGCGGCTGCGTTTGACGGCATGGCGGTTGAATGCCGGATCCTGAAGATCCCTACCCTGGTCAAGGCCAGGAAAGACGTAACCGCAAAACATTATCACCGCATTTGGCGAAAATATGTTGCGTGGGGTGAGGCCAAGAAGGCCCCTACAGAGGAATTTCAACTGGGTCGTTTCCTCCATTTCCTGCAAACAGGACTGTCTATGGGCCTAAAATTAGGGTCCATTAAGGTTCAAATTTCGGCCCTGTCGATTTTCTTCCAAAAAGAACTGGCTTCAGTGCCTGAAGTTCAGACATTTGTAAAAGGGGTGCTGCATATACAGTCTCCTTTTGTGCCTCCAGTGGCACCTTGGGGATCTCAATGTTGTGTTGAGTTTCCTAAAGTCACATTGGTTTGAACCACTCACCACTGTATACTTAAAATATCTCACATGGAAGTGACGAGTTAGCCCTGGTTTCAGCCAGGCGTGTGTCAGAATTGGCGGCTTTATCATATAAAAGCCCTTACTTAATATTTCATTCTGAAAGGGCAGAATTGAGGACTCGTCCTCAAATTTTCTACCTAAGGTGGTTTCTGCATTTCACATGAACCAACCTATTGTGGTGCCTGCGGCTACTAAGGACTTGGAGGATTCCAAGTTGCTTGACGTGGTCAGGACCCTGAAAATACATGTTTCCAGGACGGCTGGAGTCAGAAAATCTGACTCGCTGTTTATCCTGTATGCACCCAACAAACTGGGTGCTCCTGCTTCTAAGCAGACGATTGCTCGTTGGATTTGTAGTACAATTCAGCTTGCACATTCTGTGGCAGGCCTGCCACAGCCAAAAATCTTAAAATGCCCACTCCACAAGGAAGGTGGGCTCATCTTGGGCAGCTGCCCGAGGGGTCTCGGCTTTACAACTTTGCCGAGCAGTTACTTGGTCAGGAGCAAATACGTTTGTAAAATTCTACAAATTTGATACCCTGGCTAAAGAGGACCTGGAGTTCTCTCATTCGGTGCTGCAGAGTCATCCGCACTCTCCCGCCCGTTTGGGAGCTTTGGTATAATCCCCATGGTCCTTACGGAGTCCCCAGCATCCACTAGGACGTCAGAGAAAATAAGAATTTACTTACCGATAATTCTATTTCTCGTAGTCCGTAGTGGATGCTGGGCGCCCATCCCAAGTGCGGATTGTCTGCAATACTGGTACATAATTATTGTTACCAAAAAATTCGGGTTATTGTTGTAGTGAGCCATCTTTTCTAGAGGCTCCTCTATTATCATGCTGTTAACTGGGTTCAGATCACAAGTTGTACAGTGTGATTGGTGTGGCTGGTATGAGTCTTACCCGGGATTCAAAATCCTTCCTTATTGTGTACGCTCGTCCGGGCACAGTATCCTAACTGAGGCTTGGAGGAGGGTCATGGGGGGAGGAGCCAGTGCACACCAGGTGATCCTAAAGCTTTCTTTAGATGTGCCCAGTCTCCTGCGGAGCCGCTATTCCCCATGGTCCTTACGGAGTCCCCAGCATCCACTACGGACTACGAGAAATAGAATTATCGGTAAGTAAATTCTTATTTTTTTTAAGGACATTCCAACTTGATTAAGTTCTGACAAAAGTACATATGTGCACAGATTATTTAGGATTTGGTTCTAACTGCTGACATATAAAACATTACTGTAGTTCATTTTTTTTTTCCATAGGGGTATATGGCACTTATGAAGGAGGATGGAGTTCCTGATGATATGAAAGGAAAAGATAAAATCATTTTTGGGAATATTCATCAGATTTATGACTGGCACAGAGAGTATGTTTGTTTTTCGTTATTCATATGTAATGTTTTTCTTTCAAAATCTAAAATGTATAACTTGTATAATATGACAAGATTTTGACGGTGGGCAAATGTATAAAGTCTGAAGAAGTGACAAAGTGGAAGGTGATAACGCAACAGCCAATCGGCTCCTAACTGTCAAGTTACAGGCGGGGTTTGAAATATGACGGGAGCTGACTGGCTGGTGCGTTTAATGAACTGTTATAAGCATCCTTTGGAGCATTCCATCATGACTGTATAATCAAACATACATACAGTACGGGTTTGGGCTGTGAGACTGGCGGTGGGGATCCCGACCACAGATTGCCGGCGGCATGCTGACTGTCGGGCGTTTGATCGCTCGGGATCTCGGCGTCTGCAAAAATACAAGATTAAATGCATTCATTGTATTGTAATACAATTTTACTTCATTTGCGGAGGAGAAATGCTTGAACTGGGCAAAATGTGATTTTAATGTAACATCAATGACACAATCTACTTACCCTTAGGTTCTTCCTGGGTGAACTGGAAAAATGTTTGGAAGAGCCAGAAAGGCTAGCTTCTTTATTTGTGAAGCATGTGAGTACTCCAGTACCAGTGATTTGTGCAATTCATATTATAAAAATAAATGTGCCTTACAGTATAATTCCATGCTTTAGTAACTATGGTAGCCACGCTGAATTGCCTGGCGGCATTAGCTAAGTAATGCATATTCGGAGGCAAGTGCAGCATTTTGCATTGCCTTAATAAAATACATATAAAGGGATAAAGGCTAAAACTGCTCAGGGTATTGTGAGCCTATATTCTTATAAGTCCCCTGGATCTGATGGCTTTTCCCTTGAATTATAAACGTAATATAGTAATACACATTATAATACCATTACTACGCTTCTCCATAAACTCTCTAAAGACCTGTCTCTGCCATCCTGTTTGCATCCTCTGTAAGCCTCCTTAATGTTGCTGGCAAAGATCAAAGCAGATACACTGCTGATTTTTCTCTCGTCCTTACACAGGTAGGCATTCAGACAAGGGTATACATTCGGCTACTGCAGCAGTTGTCGCTGCCAAAACTGCAACCCAACTCTTCTAGTATTAGACACATCCTTGACGCCAAAAAAGGCCTTTATAATGTGGTTTCATGACTCTACTTGTATGCAGTTCTAAGTGGGATTTCTGCTGGAATATAATTATCTTTATTAGGTTTTTTTCTTTTCTCCCTCCACTTCCTTATTAATTGATTTGAGGGTCATGAGACAGGTTTGTGCCTTGTCAATTTTGCTCCTTAATTTGGAGTTAGATCGTATGCTTAGAGTTTAAGAACTTGTCACAGCTGATACCATTCCAGTTAAAGGTAATAGTCAAAATATCAAAATGTTCTTTAATACATTCTGAATGCGATGGAGGTTCTTGGAACGGATTATGAAGTTTGTGTTATCTTTGGTTCCTCTGTTGATTTTGAAAAGTCCATTGCTCTTTACATTTCAGTGGGTCATACATGACTGGCCTAGTCCAGGAATATCACAAATGATTTTTCTGCTGCGGGGTACACTGGGCTCCACAAGGATAGACATTGGGGTGTAGAGTAGTATCTAGATCCGAGGCACCAACAGGCTCAAAAGCTTTGACTGTTCCCAAGATGCACAGCGCCGCCTCCTCTATAACCCCGCCTCCCTGCACAGGAGCTCCGTTTTGTAGTTGGTGCTGCAGATAGCAGGCACGTAACAGAGGGGCTGCTCCTGGCAGCCCTAAGAAGAGCTTTTTTGTGAAGAAAAGTGAAGACTACAAGGGCTGCAGCAGAGTTTAGATGTCAGGAGACATTCCCTGCTGCAGCTCCATCTCTCCCCAGCGGCGCTGTACACTCCCGTGTCCTGGTTGCTGGGTACCTACAGCAGGAGGCTCCGGTTTTCTTCACGTTAAACACACACGGCTGGGGCTCTCCAGAATCGCGTGGCCGCGCTTTGGGAGGTGGTAAGTGGGTACCGTTCGCGGGACCCGCTCTTTATTGCGATCCGGCGTGGGCCGCGCGCGCTGGCGTTGACACTGTGGCAGTACAGGCGACCCCACTAGGCCACCAGGGCACGGGCACACGTCGGTTTCTCTTATAAACCATTTTATATTAAGCCCATAGTACCGGTGGTTATGTCCAGCAGGGGGATAGGGCTTAGACCTGTAGCCCCTCCCCCAGCCCCAGAGCGCCATTTACAGTAAATGTTCCCGCCCTGGAGCTGCATATCTCTCCCTCACTCCCAGTTAGTGTTTGAGCGCTATTTCTCTCAACTACACTGTTCCTGGGACTGCTTGGGCAAATCCTCATTTGTAAAGCCGCCTGACAGTCAGCGCTGTGCCTTAACAAGACACTTAAGTATTCTACATGTCGTCTAGACAGTGATAGTTAAGAAAAAGTGCATTTGGTCAGGGTTATTTGGTACAAGTACCCTGTGATATACATCCAGTCTTTACTGTGCATTGTTATATCTATTGATTACATAGCTATATATAAGCTAGTCCAGTGCAGTATTATTGCTTGTTATAACGTCTGCATTGTACAAACTGTGACTATATGTGTGTGCATTGGCCTGCTGGGTGACTTCCATTTCGTGTCTCGCACTCAGCTTGCTATCCCTATATTCTATAACCTGTGGGGGCTAGGTGCGTCAGATTTATTATAATATAATATATCTCTCCCGAATCCCTGTTTGTGCTGACTACACTGTGCATTGATTTGGGTCAGGTATTGTGCTGCTGACAAATTGTACTGTGTTACCTTATACTGCAAGTAATAACATTTCTACTTATGAGGGTAACTGTTCTGTGGCTGAACACACTGGGAGTGGTGCTGAAGCCGCAGATACTTTTGAGGAAAATATAGCTGCTGAGGGCTCTGGTTCTGGGGGTTCCTTGCCCCCCAGTGGGACTGTGGCAATGGGGCTCCAGAACGACCCACCGTGGGCTACCTTCCCCACACTACTGAATACGCTAGTTACTAAACTAATGCCCCCTATGGGACCTCCTATGCCGGTCCAACCGTATATGGTACCCGCGGTTAATCCACCGTGGGCAGATAACTTGTACGCTCAGTTAAAGAAATTGAACCAGTCACTGACTACTAAAAAGTCTAACCCTCGCTCGCCTAAGACCAAGGGGTCCTCTAAGCGGACCATTACTTCCTCACAATCCACTGCTGTCACTGACACCTCGTCTGATGAAGATGGCGTTTACACTGACCCCACAGATTCTGACACTGATAATACTGATGGGGATAGCAGTTCGCAAGTGTATGTTCCTGATCTATTAGAGGCTATAAAGTTGATTCTATAGCTTACGGATGATCCCGAGCCATCTGTTCCTCCTAAGAAACCAGATAGGTTCAAGCGTCAGAAGGTGGTTAAACAAGTTTTACCTCATTCTGATCACCTGGTTGATGTACGTCAGGAATCCTGGGAAAATCCAGGTAAGAAGTTTGTGCCTCACAAGAAGCTGCTTGCTCGCTATCCCCTTGCGCCAGAGCTGTCTATAAATTGGGAGACACCTCCTCCAGTGGATTCGCATGTGGCAAGGATGGTTTCTTCAGCTCTACCTGTCACTACCATCACGTCTCTGAAAGAGCCTACGGATAAACGTGTGGAGGGTTGTCTGAAAGCGATTTACACCCTCACGGGTGCTGCGCAAAGGCCCACTATTGCAGCGACATGGGCTGCAGAAGCTATTGAAGCGTGGGCCCAAGTGTTGGAAGCTGAAATCTCTTCTGATCACGCTAGACAATGCTTGTCATATATTGTCACAGCTTCTCACTATATTAAAGAGGCGGCTTCTGATGCCGGTGTTCTGGCAGCCAAGGCTTCTACTACGTCAGTCCTGGCTCGCCGGATATTGTGACTGAGATCCTGGTCTATGGATCTAGATTCTAGAAAAACCCTGGAAGTACTCCCTTTTAAGGGAAATATCCTGTTCGGAGAGGACTTAAATAAGATATTGGCTGATTTGGCTACTGCCAAAACAGCCTGTCTGCCAAGTACTGCTCCTTCTGTGCCGAAGGCTAAAAGTACTTCCTTTCATCCCTTTTGTCCTTCAGGTAAAGCAAAGGTCAGGCGTACCACTAGGGAAGCCAATCGGGTATCGGGATTTAAAAATGGCCAATCCCGGGATACCCGGGATTGGCTTTTACCTAGGTGGCCGCCCCCTCGTTCCACCCCGCCCCGCACATATAACTCACCATATACCAGGGGCGGGCGGGAGGGGAACATCCTGTGAATGATGCTGGCGGCTCCCACCAGCAGCTGACAGCGCAGCGTCACCTCTCACGCTGCGCTGGAGACCCGTAAGCAGGAAGCCGGGCAGCGTCTGAGCGTCCGGTGGACGCTCAACGCTGATCCCTCAATCCCCGGGATTGGAGCTTCCAATCCCGGGATTGAATCCCGGCCATTTTTGAGCCTAAATCCCGGGATTGGCCACCAAATGTACCACAAACAGGCCCGCACTTCCAAACCTGGTAAGCCAAAGCCCAAAAGAACCTGGGCTGCCCATCAGCCAGCTTCCAAGACCGATAAGCCTGCAGCATGACGGGGCGGGCCTCCCCTGGGGGACCGGCTTCTAGGGTATACCCAGGAATGGTTGAAGACCACTTAAGATGCCTGGGTACCAGAAGTCTTCACTCGAGGTTACGCCATAGCCTTCAAAAACCATCCCCCTCATCGATTTTGCCTGACAGACGTCCCTTCGGACCAGACAAAGGCAAAGACTCTTCATTTGGTGGTACAGACCCTCCTGGACATAGGAGTGGTAGTACAGGTGTCTCTTGCTCAGAGGGGCCAGGGGTACTATTCTCTGCTGTTTCTAGTTCTGAAACCGAATGGGTCCTCCCGGCCCATTCTCAACCTCAAGGCATTGAACAAGTTTGTGAGAATCTCCAAGTTCGGTATGGAAACCCTTCGCTCTATTGTTCTGGCCTTGGAACCTGGGGATTATATGGTCTCCCTGGATATACAGGATGCTTACCTGCATATTCCTATAGCAGTGTCGCATCAGCAATACCTGAGGTTTGCGGTTGGCAACCTCCATTACCAGTTTCGGGTGTTACCTCTTGGTTTAACCACGGCTCCGCGAGTCTTCACCAAAGTTATGACGGTGGTACTCCGCTGTCAAGGGGTCAGGATCCTACCGTATCTGGACGACTTGTTGATCCTGGCAAATTCCCCAGAAATTCTCCTACGTCGCCTAGATCTGACTGTCCAGTTTCTGCAAGCCCACGGGTGGCTCATCAACTGGAAGAAATCCTCCCTGGTCCCTGCTCAGAGCATGGTGCACCTGGGAGCGCTATTGGACACTCACAACCAGCGGTTGTTCTTGTCTCAGGAGAAATTCCTGAAGCTTCAGGACAGGATTCGTTGCTTCCTCTTTCGTCCGCCAGTGTCGATACATTCGGCGATGCAGGTGCTGGGCCTCATGGTGTTAGCATTTGACATGGTGGAGTATGCTCAATTTCATTCTCGCCCTCTCCAGAGGCTGATTCTGGCCAAGTGGGACGTCCTGCCTCACCGGATCAGGTCTCACATGATCTCATTGGCTCCGGAGGTCCGTCTGTCGCTGTACCGGTGGCTCCAGGACCAACGATTGTGCAGGGGTCGTCCCTTCTGGATACCCGACTGGGTCCTGCTGACGACGGATGCCAGCCTAAGGAGTTGGGGCACGGTGTTGGAGCAACACTACCTTCAGGGTCGGTGGACCAAGGAGGAGTCTCTCCTCCCGATCAACATTCTAGAATTGCGGGCGGTCTTCAACTCATTGAACCTGGCCCAACATTTAATACAGAACCGTCCTGTTCAAGTACAGTCGGACAACGCCAACACAGTGGCTTACATAAATCATCAAGGTGGTACTCAAAGCCGCTTGGCAATGAAGGAAGTCTCACGGATTCTTCAATGGGCGGAACGCCATGTACCGGCCATATCGGCAATATACATTCCGGGGGTCCTGAATTGGGAAGCGTACTTTCTCCGTCGTCAGGACGTACATGCCGGAGAGTGGGGCCTCCATCCAGAAGTGTTTCAACTCCTAGTGGAAAGGTGGGGCCTTCCAGATGTGGATCTGATGGCATCTCGACACAATCACAAGGTTCCGCAAGGACAAGGGATCCTCAAGCAGCATTCGTGGATGCGCTGGCGGTGCCATGGAAGTTTCGGCTGCCGTACGTGTTCCCTCCGGTGTCACTCCTGCCCAGGGTAATTCGGAAGTTCAAGCAGGAAAGAGGAATCCTGCTTCTCATAGTTCCAGCGTGGCCCAGACGGCACTGGTTCTCAGACCTTCAGAGCTTCTCATCAAAGCGTCCAATTCTACTTCCACAACGCCCAGACCTCATCGTTCAGGGCCCCTGTGTCTACCAGGACCTGGCCCGGCTGTCTTTGACAGCGTGGCTCTTGAAGCTTCCATCTTGAGGGCTAAAGGGTTTTCTGAGGCAGTCATTCAAACCATGTTGCGGGCCCGGAAACCGGCTTCTGCTCGGATTTACCATAGGGTCTGGTGCGCATTTATGATGCTTCCAAGTTTAGTACAGCCAAGCTTTTGGCTTTTCTTCAGCGGTTCCTAGACTTAGGCCTGCGTCTGGCCTCCCTCAGGGTTCATATTTCTGCCTTGTCAGTGTGGTTTCAGAGAAAAATTGCTACCTCACCTGTTGTTCATACCTGTACTCAGGGTGTGTTGCGTATCCAACCTCCCTATGTCCTGCCTGTGGCTCCTTGTGACTTGTCGGTGGTTTTGGAGGCGTTACAAGAGTCCCCGTTTGAACCGCTTGGTTCAGCTGATCTTAAGTGGCTTTCCCTTAAGGTGGTGTTTCTGCTGGCTATTGCCTCTGCTAGAAGAGTGTCGGATTTGAGTGCCTTGTCTTGTAGTTCCCCATATCTGGTATTTCACCGTGACCGGGCGGTTCTTAGGACCTGTCCCGGATATTTACCTAAGGTTTCTTCGTTCCACCTTAATCAGGAGATTGTGGTTCCGGCCCTTGTCTCTTTTGACTTGTCTCCCAAAGAGCGGTCTTTGGATGTAGTACGGGGTCTCCGTATCTATGTGAAGAGAACTGCTTCTATTAGGAAATCTGATTCTCTCTTTGTTCTGTTTGGTTTTCACAAACATGGCTGGCCTGCTCACAAGCAGACTTTGGCCAGATAGATTAGACTGGTGATTGCACATGCTTATTTGAAGGCTGGTCTGTCCGCTCGTGCTCACATTACGGCCCATTCTACTCGGTCTGTCGGACCTTCTTGGGCGGCCCGCCGTGGTGCGACCCTTGAACAATTGTGCAAGGCGGCTGCGTGGTCCTCAGTGAACACGTTCATATGGTTCTATGCCTTCGATACTGCTGCTTCCCAGGATGATTCCTTTGGACTCCGGGTTCTTGTTCCCGATACAGTGTGTCCCCTCCCATAAGGAACTGCTTTAGGACATCCCCAATGTCTATCCTTGTGGAGCCCAGTGCACCCCGCAGCATAAAACGAGATTTATGGTAAGAACTTAATTTTTTGAAATCTCTTTCTGCGAGGTACACTGGGCTCCACAAGGCGCCCACCCTGACGCACTTAGCTTCTTTGGGTTGGTATGGCATTAGCCGCTGACACTTCTCCTGTAGTAAGAGTGTGCTGTATGTGACTTCTAACTGTTGCCGTCTCTTTTCCTGCTACTGCATAGGGCTGGTTAACTAAAAACTGAGCTCCTGTGCAGGGAGGCGGAGTTATAGAGGAGGCGGCGCAGTGCATCTTGGGAACAGTCAAAGCTTTTGAGCCTGTTGGTGCCTCAGATCAAGATCCTACTCTACACCCCAATGTCTATCCTTGTGGAGCCCAGTGTACCTCGCAGAAAGAGATTTAACAAAGGTAAGTTCTTACCATAAATCTCGTTTTCAAAAATATCCATCACATATTTGGTTATTCAGTAACTCAAAACCCACCGCCCCACCCCTTCACGCACACCCATCCGCCCCCCATAACCTTTAGTCAGTCAATATAACAAAGATTATACTGAGTATTGCTTGAGATTTGGAGGCGGGTTGGACTTATCCCCGGCATTCTTACCAGTGGAGAGCTTATTAAGTGAAGATGATTTTGGTTCCCTAACTTAACTTAATTCTCCAAACCCTTTTACTGATGGGTACCATAGTGGGCAAGAGAGCGTTCCTTACTTTTGATCTGGCACATATAAGGCCTCCAAATTATATTTGTGAAACTCCCAACAGCCCAAATTAAATGGGATTATTAATTTGCCTAATGTTACTGCTTATAGCCATGCTTCCCAATTGTGTTACTTGAAGGATAGGCTTTATGGTGACCGCACTCGTGGTAGTGCAGGGTTAATAGCTTGGTTTCTGGTTTCTTGGTTTACAATTGGGAGGTGTTTATCCATATTCACGTCAGCCCTCTTTTGCTAACCACACAAAAATAATGGGAAATCTTGCAGCATAAACATCAGCTCAGCTTGTATATTTCCCTCACTCTGCCTCTTAAAATAAAATTTACAAATATTAAAAATAGTGAATCTGCTTACCCGTTTATGGCCTGGAGTACTGAGGGTCTTACCTCTGACATCTTTTGGACAGTACTTCTAGGAAACTGACGTTTCACAGGCACTTGATCGATATGATTTTGTCAGACACTTTTGTCTTGCCCTCAACTTTATGCCAGCATGGTTTCACGAGTGTTACCGGTTTGTGTCCAGAATTGAGCACTTACACTTTCATTCCTGCTTTGTTTGACCATGTTTTCTTATTCTGTTGGGTTATATATTTGGCTTATTTTTATTAAGTTGCAATATTGTGATGTACATTTATTATTTCATGTCTTGCAGCATGCTTCAATAAAGAGAGATTTGTAAAAAAATAAATAAAGGATGGCAAATTATATATAATTTTTGTGCTATGCACACAGAACATGTGGTATTATTATTCACCTTCATATTACAGTGAAACGCCTCTTTGGCCAGTTATTAAAATGTAATTAGCTCCATAAATGGTAGTATCACTCTCTTATTCTGTCACCCATCAACTATGTTTAAGTGGTTAGCTCAGTATTATTGTTTTGTTATTTCCTATGGGGATACTGGTATAACTGTGTTTGTGGAAAGAAACTTGGTAAATTCATTATTTCCCCCTATCACCCCGTTCAGGCTGCTGTGTTTTTTTTGTTATTGTTTTTTTTTATGTTTTTTTTATATACCAAGTCGTATGGGTGAATCAACAGTGTGTCCCTACACAACACCCCGCCACCCCTCATTTAGTAGGCTTCTGGGGCTAGCAGAATATTGCTGAATAGTTCAATAATTTCCAATCAGAGTGGTGGCACAGATATGGTAGTGGCAAATGAGACACCCCTCACCACCAGGTCAGTTTATCCTTTCTCTTTCATCTAACCTGGGGACAGTGCACCATGGGTTTGCTTGAGGGGACCATAGGAGCTGGCACTTAATTAGACCAATATAACTTTGAGAGAAACTCCTCCCCTCTGCATCCCGTCGTCTTCAATTTTCAAGTGCCTATGGAAGCTGGGCTCTTTTCATTGGGGCAAACAGTCATAGAGGTAGGAAGGCCCTGCTCGCAATCTTACACTCAGTAGACTCTTCGCTCCTAGCCATCAGGGATCAGGTCACACTGACTTCTGCTGGCTATGGCATAGCTGATTGTATTGCTGCCTGTGTGCAAACTGAGCTTTCCCTCAGATCTAACTATGTGGGGTTTTTGGGTTCACCCCATACTTGCGTGGATTACAGACAAGGTGCCCTGAGATCCAGCCCAAGGAAGATTATGCTCCTCTGTTTCAGTAAGGGGATTGACATGGATTCTTCTCCTGTTACATTTTCAGGTGTTAACCAGCATAGACTATCTGTACTTGCTGCATGATCTCCCTTTTGGGTGGTTCGTCAGGGTCAGCACTACTATTCTATAGCTTATTAGGGGGCATAGCATGTCAAATGCGCTTTTCTCATTCTGAGTTCATGAGCATCTGTGGATATATGTATATCATATTCAGTCTGCTTGTGTTCTTAGGTCTATACAGAGGGTATAGACGCAGGAGCCAGGCGCAAGTAATCATGGGACTGATGGGTATACTGAGCTTCAAGTAACTCAGTGTCCTTTATTGTGATATCTGGCATATGTAGAATAGCTGATTGTGTCTGTCTTTCCCCTCATGCTGTAAACCATTGCTGAGGTTCAACCTGAGTCATACAGAGTACATGGTCCCAATCTAAACAAAAATATCTAGGGATACTTTGTCATCGGAGCCTCCAGAAGATAATTCAGGAGGCCACGTGCAGAGAGATTTAGATTTTAGGTGGGTTATATTGTTTCTGTGCAGGGTAAATTCTGTCTGCTTTATTTATACTGTACACTGCAATTTATATTTCAGTTTGAACACACCGCACCCAAATCTAACACTCTCTGCACATTATATCTGCTCAACCTGCACAGCTCATGGTTTTGCCCATTAGAGAACAATTTTGCTGCTGCGATCAGGTCTGAATTAGTCCCTTGGTTAGGCTGTTTTAGCTTTTCTTTTGATTTGGCAGCTAGGTATGGTGTACTGAATCCATTTGAATTCCAGCTTCTACAGATTGTCTCCTTTGTAATTATTATTTCTCTTATGTCCTAGAGGATGCTGAGGACTCCAAAAGGACCATGGGGTATAGACGGGATCCGCTGGAGCTTGGGCACACTGAAAAGACTTTGACTGGGTGTGAACTAGCTCCTCCCTCTATGCCCCTCCTCCAGACCTCAGTTAGACTTTGTGCCCAGGACTGACTGGACACACACTAGAGGAGCTCTACTGAGTTTCTCTTACATCCTAGAGGATGCTGGGGACTCTGTAAGGACCATGGGGTATAGACGCGCTCCGCAGGAGACATGGGCACTCTAAAGACTTTAGATGGGTGTGCACTGGCTCCTCCCTCTATGCCCCTCCTCCAGACCTCAGTTAGATCCTGTGCCCAGAGGAGACTGGGTGCACTGCAGGGAAGCTCTACTGAGTTTCTCTGAAAAAAGACTTTGTTAGGTTTTTTATTTTCAGGGAGCACTGCTGGCAACAGGCTCCCTGCATCGTGGGACTGAGGGGAGAGAAGCAGCCCTACTTAAATGATAGGCTCTGCTTCTTAGGCTACTGGACATCATTAGCTCCAGAGGGTCGGAACGCAGGTCTCACCCTCGCCGTTCGTCCCGGAGCCGCGCCGCCGTCCTCCTCACTGAGCCGGAAGATAGAAGCCGGGTGAGTATGAGAAGATAGAAGTCTTCAAAGGCGACAGAAGACTTCTGGTCTTCTATGAGGTAACGCGCGCACACACACTGGCGGCACTGTATGGGCGCAGGGGGGGTGCCCTGGGCAGCAATTATTAACCCTCTAGGGACACTGGCATAGATATATACTGCGGAGGCAGTATATGGCAAAAAACCCCGCCAGTATAAAGATTTGAGCGGGATCGAAGCCTGCCGATAAAGGGGCGGAGCTTGATTCCTCAGCACTAACCAGCGCCATTTTCTCCACAGCACGCTGCAGAGAAGCTGGCTCCCCGGTCTCTCCCCTGCTGAACACAAGTACAGAGGGCAAAAAAGAGGGGGGGGGGGGGGGGCACATTTAATTGGCGCAGTGAGTATATTTATAAAAGCGCTGTACTGACTGGGATTTTATTCCAGTGTCCGGTGGCGCTGGGTGTGTGCTGGCATACTCTCTCTCTGTCTCTCCAATGGGCCTTATTGGGGGACTGTCTCTCTCTATATATATATATATATATATATATATATATATATATATATATATATATATCCCTGAGTGTGTGGGGGTGTCGGTACGTGTGTGTCGGCATGTCTGAAGCGGAAGGCTCATCTAAGGAGGAGGTGGAGCAGATGATTGTGGTGTCTCCGTCAGCGATGCCGACACCTGATTGGCTGGATATGTGGAATGTTTTAAATGCAAATGTGTCTTTATTACATAAGAGAATGGACAAAGCAGAGTCCAGAGAAAAGACAGGGAGTCAATCCATGGCTTTGGCTGTATCACAGGGCCCTCCAGGGTCTCAGAAACGTCCCCTATCCCAAGTAGCAGACACTGATACCGAAACGGATTCTGACTCCAGTGTCGACTACGATGATGCGAGGTTACACCCAAGGGTGGCCAAAAGTATTCAGTATATGATTATTGCAATAAAAGATGTTTTGCATATCACAGATGACCCCTCGGTCCCTGACACGAGGGTATGCATGTTTAAGGAAAAGAAACCTGAGGTAACCTATACCCCATCTCATGAGCTGAACTAGTTATTTGAAAAGGCTTGGGAAACTCCAGACAAGAAACTGCAGATTCCCAAGAAAATTCTTATGGCGTATCCTTTCCCTGCACAGGACAGGTTACGGTGGGAATCCGCGCCCAGGGTGGACAAGGCTTTAACGTGCTTGTCCAAAAGGGTGGCGCTACCGTCTCCAGACACGGCAGCCCTCAAGGATCCTGCTGATCGCAGACAGGAAACTACCTTAAAATCAATTTGTGCACATACGGGTGCATTGCTCAGACCGGCAATAGCGTCGGCTTGGGTTTGAAGCGATGTAGCAGCTTGGGCAGATACCTTGCCATCTGACATTGATACCCTAGATATGGATAGCATTTTATTGACCTAATGGTCACATTAAAGACGCAGTCTTATATATGAGAGACGCTTCGAGAGACGTTGGGCTGTTAGGTTCGAGAGCCAACGCCATGGCGATTTCTGCTAGGCGAGCCCTGTGGACCCGCCAATGGACGGGTGATGCCAACTCAAAGAGACATATGGAAGTTTTGCCTTACAAGGGTGAGGTTTTGTTTGGAGAGGGTCTCGCGGACTTGGTTTCCACAGCTACCGCGGGTAAATCTACTTTTTTTCCTTATGCTCCCCCACAGCAAAATGAAACACCACAATATCAGATGCAGTCCTTTCGGTCGCATAAGTCCAGAAGAGGTCGGGGCTCTTCCTTCCTGGCCAGAGGTAAGGGTAGAGGGAAAAGAATGCCTGCTACGGCTAGTTCCCAGGAGCAGAAGTCCTCCCCTGTTTCTACTAAATCCACCGTATGACGCTGGGGCTCCACTGAGGGAGTCCGCGCCGGTGGGGGCACGTCTTCGACTCTTCAGCCACGTCTGGGTTCAGTCAGACGTGGATCCTTGGGCGATGGAAATTGTATCCCAAGGCTACAAGCTGGAATTCGAGGACGTGCTTCCTCGACGATTTTTCAAATCGGCTTTACCATCTTCTCCCCCAGAAAGGGAGATAGTTTTAGCTGTAATTCAAAAACTGTGTCAACAACAAGTGATTGTCAAGGTTCCCCTAGTTCAACAGGGGAAGGGGTACTATTCAACCCTGTTTGTGGTCCCGAAACCGGATGGCTCGGTCAGACCCATTCTAAATCTAAAATCCCTAAACCTGTACTTGAAAATTTTCAAATTCAAGATGGAATCGCTCCGGGCAGTTATTTCCAGCCTGAAAGGGGGGGATTTTATGGTGTCACTAGATATAAAGGATGCATACCTTCATGTCCCCATATAACCCCCTTATCAGGCGTACCTGACATTCGCTGTACAGGACTGTCATTACCAGTTTCAGATGTTGCTGTTTGGGCTTTCCACGGCCCCGAGGATTTTCACCAAGATAATGGCGGAAATGATGGTGCTCCTGCGCAGGCAGGGAGTCACAATTATCCCGTACTTGGACGATCTCCTGATAAAAGCGAGATCGAGAGATCAATTGCAGAAAAGCGTGTCGCTCTCCCTGAGAGTTCTGCAGCAGCATGGCTGGATTCTAAATCTACCAAAGTCACAGTTGATTCCAACGACTCGGCTATCTTTCTTAGGCATGATTCTGGACACTGAACAAAAGAGGGTTTTTCTCTTGATGGAAAAAGCCCAGGAACTCCAGAACATGGTCAGAGACCTTTTAAATCTGAAAAAAAGTGTCAGTCCATCAATGCACTCGAGTACTGGGAAAAATGGTGGCGACCTACGAGGCCATCCCCTTCAGCAGGTTCCATGCGAGGATCTTTCAGTGGGACCTTCTGGACAAGTGGTCCGGGTCTCATCTACAAATACATCAGAAAATAAGCCTGTCCCCCAGGGCCAGGGTGTCTCTCCTGTGGTTGCTGCAGAGTGCTCACCTTCTAGAGGGTTGCAGGTTCGACATTCAAAACTGGGTTCTGGTAACCACGGACGCGAGCCTCCGAGGATGGGGAGCAGTCACACAAGGAAGAAATTTTCAGGGACTATGGTCAAGCCAGGAGGCTTGTCTACACATCAACGTACTGGAATTGAGGGCCATATACAATGGCCTACGACAAGCGGAGAATCATCTTCGCGTCCTACCGGTTCTGATTCAATCAGACAATGTCACAGCTGTGGCTCATGTAAACCGCCAAGGCGGGACAAGGAGTAGAGTGGCAATGGCGGAAGCCACCAAGATTCTTCGCTGAGCGGAAAATCACGCAAGCGCTCTGTCAGCAGTCTTCATTCCGGGAGTGGACAACTGGGAAGCAGACTTCCTCAGCAGACACGATCTCCATCCAGGAGAGTGGGGACTTCATCAAGAAGTTTTTGCAGAGATAACAAGTCAGTGGGGACTTCCACAAATAGACATGATGGCGCCACGCCTCAACATGAAGCTTCGGAGGTATTGTGCCAGGTCAAGGGACCCTCAGGCAGTAGCGGTGGATGCCCTGGTGACACCATGGGTGTTTCAGCCGGTCTATGTGTTCCCTCCTCTTCCGCTCATCTCAAAAATACTGAGAATCATAAGACGAAAAAAGAGTGCGGACAATACTCATTGTTCCGGATTGGCCTCGAAGGGCCTGGTATTCAGATCTTCAGGAAATACTCACAGAAGATCCGTGGCCTCTTCCTCTCAGTGAAGACCTATTGCAGCAGGGACCCTGCGTGTTCCAAGACTTACCACGGTTACGTTTGACGGCATGGCGGTTGAACACCAAATCCTAGCAGGGAAAGGTATTCCAGAGGAAGTCATCCCTACTTTGATTAAGGCTAGGAAGGAGGTGACGGCAAAACATTATCACTGCATCTGGAGGAAGTATGTATCTTGGTGTGAAGCCAAGAAGGCTCCTACTGCAGATTTCCATCTGGGCCGTTTTCTCCACTTTCTACAGACAGGAGTGGATATGGGCCTAAAGTTAGGCTCCATTAAGGTACAGATTTCGTCCCTATCGATTTTCTTTCAGAAGGAATTGGCTTCTCTCCCAGAAGTCCAGACTTTTGTAAAGGGAGTGCTGCACATCCAGCCTCCTTTTGTGCCCCCAGTGGCACCATGGGACCTTAACGTGGTGTTACAGTTTCTAAAATCTCACTGGTTTCAGCCTCTTCAAACGGTGGATTTAAAATTTCTCACTTGGAAGGTGGTCATGTTGTTGTCCTTGGTATCTGCACGGCGGGTGTCCGAATTGGCGGCTTTGTCTCACAAGAGCCCCTATTTGATTTTCCATGTGGATAGAGCAGAATTAAGGACTCGTCCTCAATTTTTGCCTAAGGTGGTTTCATCTTTTCATATGAACCAACCTATTGTGGTGCCTGTGGCTACGGGTGACTTGGCGGATTCCAAGTCCCTTGATGTAGTCAGGGCCTTAAAAATGTATGTAGCCAGGACGGCTCGGGTTAGGAAAACAGAGACACGGTTTGTCCTGTATGCAGCCAACAAGCTCGGCGCTCCTGCTTCTAAACAGACTATTGCTCGCTGGATCTGTAACACGATTCAGCAGGCTCATTCTATGGCTGGATTGCCGTTACCAAATTCGGTAAAGGCCCATTCCACTAGGAAGGTGGGCTCTTCTCGGGCGGCTGCCCGAGGCGTCTCGGCATTACAGCTTTGCGAGCGGCGACTTGGTCGGGTTCAAACACTTTTGCTAAATTCTACAAGTTTGATACCTTGGCTGAGGAGGACCTCATGTTTGCTAAATCGGTGCTGCAGAGTCATCCGCACTCTCCTGCCCGGTCTGGAGCTTTGGTATAATCCCCATGTTCCTTACAGAGTCCCCAGCATCCTCTAGGACGTAAGAGAAAATAAGATTGTAAACCTACCGGTACATCTTTTTCTCATAGTCCGTAGAGGATGCTGGGCGCCAGTCCCAGTGCGGACTAAATTCTGCAAGACTTGTATATAGTTATTGCTTACATAAGGGTTATGTTACAGTTTTGATCAGTCTCGGGCTGATAACTGGTTCGTATGTTTCAAGTTGGATGGTGTGGATGGTGTGGGCTGGTATGTATCTTGCCCTTGGATTAACAAAAATCCTTTTCTCGTACTGTCCGTCTCCTCTGGGCACAGTTCTCTAACTGAGTTCTGCAGGAGGGGCATAGAGGGAGGAGCCAGTGCACACCCATCTAAAGTCTTTAGAGTGCCCATGTCTCCTGCGGAGCCCGTCTATACCCCATGGTCCTTACGGAGTCCCCAGCATCCTCTACGGACTAGGAGAAAAAGATTTACCGGTAGGTTTAAAATCTCACTTTCTCTAGAAAAGACTTTTGTTAGGTTTTTTTATTTTCAGGGAGACCTGCTGGCTACAGGCTCCCTGCATCGAGGGACTGAGGGGAGAGAAGTCAGGCCTACTTCTACTTAGTTAAGGGCTCTGCTTCTTAGGCTACTGGACACCATTAGCTCCAGAGGGTTCGATCACTTGGTTCGCCTAGCTGCTTGTTCCCGGAGCTGCGTCGTCACCTTCCTTACAGAAGCCAGCAGAAAGAAGCCGGGTGAGTATATGAAGATCCGAAGACATCAGACGGCAGAAGACTTCAGTAACGAGGTAGCGCTGCGCTCCATGCTCCCACACACTTCACCAACGGCACTAGCGGGTGCAGGGCGCTGGGGGGGGGGGGGGGGGACGCCCTGGGCAGCATGTTACTTGGGTCTTAAAGGGCTGGCAGACAGCCATTTTCAGTGTCCGGGCACCGTTTTCCGTACCCCCGCCAGCATAGCAGTTTTGAATTTTAGCAGGTCTGAAGCGCGCCGGGAAGGGGAGGGGCTTAGCCGCACAGCTCACCAGCGCCATTGATATATGGGCGCTGGGGTGTGAGCTGGCATACTGCCTCTGTGGTTTCTCTCTCCGGGCTTCCTTGTGGGTCTGTCCCCTAGCTGAGGCAGTGTGTGTGGGTGTGTCGGTACTACGTGTCGGCATGTCTGAGTTACTCCCCGGAGAAGGTTGCTGGGGGCGCATAAACGGGACTGGAGATGGCTCTGTTGGCACAGCCGACACCTGATTTGGTTACGATGTTAAGTGCACTTAATGCAAATGTGGCCTCATTGTCTAAGAGATTGGTTAAATCGGAGTCTCAGACTCAAGTGTGGAGGAATTCCATGGAGGATGCTTTGACTCAGGTGCAGGCCCCGTCAGGGTCACAAAAGAGTTAGTTTACCAGATGGTATATACGGATACCGAAACGGATTCTGATTCCGATGTCGACTTCAATGAGGCTACTTTACACCCAAGGCTAGTTAAGAGTATTCAGTACATGATTGTGGCTATTAAAGATGTTTTACGTATCTCTGACGAACCTGCGGTGCAGGAAACAAGGATTTGTTTGTTTAAAGGGAAAAGGCCTGAGGTGAAGTTTCCCCCCTCTCATGAAATGAATGCTCTTTGTGAAAAGGTTTGGGAGTCGCCGATCAAGAGGTGGCAGATTCCGAAGAGAATTTTCATGGCGTATCCTTTCCCCTCTGATGACAGGGAAAAATGGGAGTCGTCTCCTAATGTCGACAAGGCTCTATCCCGTTTGTCCAAGAAGGTGGCGCTTCCGTCCCCTGACACGGTAGATCTCAAGGATCCGGCGGATCGCAAGCTGGAGACGTCTTTGAATGCCATTTTCGCTAATACGGGTGCATTACTCAGACCTGCTGTGGCGTCGGTATGGGTGAGTAGTGCTATTGCTAAATGGGCTGATAATTTAGCTTCTGATATGGATACCCTTGATAAAGATAATATTCTTTTGACTCTTGGTTATATCAAGGACGCTGCAGATTACCTGAAGGATGCAGCGAGGGATGTTGGTCTCTTGGGATCAAGAGCCAATGCCATGGCGATCTCGGCCAGGAGGGAGCTGTGGATCCATCAATGGTATGCTGATGCCGACTCCAAGAAAGCTATGGAAGCTCTCCCCTTCAAAGGTAGTGTCTTGTTTGGTGACGGCCTGACTGACCTGGTGTCTACAGCGACTGCGGGTAAGTCATCTTTTCTTCCTTATGTTCCCACACAACAGAAAAAGGCACCCCATCAGCAGATGCAGTCCTTTCGTCCAAATAAATACAAGCGAGGAAAAGGCTCGTCCTTCCTCGCTTCGAAGGGTAGAGGAAGGGGAAGAAAGTCGCCTGCAGTATCAGGCGCCCAGGACCAAAAGTCCTCCAAAGCCTCTACCAAGTCCACCGCATGACGCTGGGGCTCCCCTGTGGGAATCCGGACCGGTGGGGGGGGCCGTCTGCGGATCTTCAGTCAGGTCTGGGTTCAATCAGGCCTGGATCCTTGGGTCCTAGAAATAGTGTCTAAGGGATACAGGCTGGAGTTCCAGGAGATGCCCCCTTACCGCTTTTTCATTTCGGCCTTGCCAGTGTCTCTTTCGGACAGGGAGGTGGTGAAGGCAGCAATACAAAAGTTGTGTCAACAGTGGGTCATTGTTCCCGTTCCCCTGTCTCAACGGGGCGAGGGCTTCTACTCGAGCCTCTTTGTTGTACCGAAGCAGGACGGTTCGTTCACACCGATTCTGGACCTAAAATCCCTCAATCCATACTTGAAAGTTTTCAAGTTCAAGATGGAATCTCTTCGAGCTGTGATCTCCAGCCTAGAAGCGGGGGATTTTATGGCTTCAGTCGACATAAGGGATGCCTACTTACACGTCCCGATATATCCTCCGCATCAAGCTTTCCTCAGGTTTGCGGTACAGGATTTTCATTACCAATTCGAGACGTTGCCGTTTGGGCTTACCACGGCCCCGAGGATTTTCACCAAAGTCATGGCGGAAATTATGGTTCTCCTTCGCAAACAAGGGGTTACAATTATCCCGTACTTGGACGATCTCCTGATAAAGGTGAGGTCCAAGGAACAATTGTTAAGAAATGTGGATTTGTCTCTGTCGGTTCTGCGACAACACGGTTGGGTTCTAAATTTGCCAAAGTCTCAGTTTATTCCGACCACTCGGCTGCCCTTTCTAGGCATGATTCTAGACACGGAGTTACAGAGAGTGTTTCTTCCGGAAGACAAAGCTCTGGAACTACAGACGATGGTCAGGGAGCTTCTGAGGCCGAAAAGTGTATAGATTCATCAGTGTACTCGGGTTCTGGGGAAAATGGTTGCGGCGTACGAAGCCATTCCATTTGGCAGGTTTCATGCCCGGGTGTTTCAGTGCGATCTGCTGAGCAAATGGTCCGGGTCTCACCTGCACATGCACCGGAAAATAAGTCTATCTTCCAGGGCCAGGATTTCTCTCCTGTGGTGGCTACAAAGCTCTCACCTTCTAGGGGGGCGCCGCTTCGGAATCCAGGACTGGGTCCTACTAACAACAGATGCAAGTCTCCGAGGCTGTGGCGCAGTCACCCAAGGTATAAATTTCCAGGGGAAATGGTCAAACCAGGAATCTTGTCTCCACATAAATGTTCTCGAGTTAAGAGCCATTTACAACGGCCTGCTACAAGCAAAGAGCCTTCTTCAGGGTCGACCTGTCCTGAACCAGTCGGACAACATAACAGCGGTGGCGCATGTAAACAGTCAAGGCGGAACAAGAAGCAGGGCTGCTATGGTGGAGGCCACAAGAATCCTTCGCTGGGCGGAACACATGTGAGCGCTCTGTCAGCAGTCTTCCTCCCGGGAGTGGACAACTGGGAAGCAGATTTCCTCAGCAGACACAATCTCCATCTGGGAGAGTGGGCTCTTCACCAAGAGGTATTTGCAGAAGTGACGAAGCGTTGGGGAATTCCTCTGATAGACATGATGGCGTCTCGCCTCAACAAGAAGCTTCCGAGGTATTGTTCCAGGTCAAGGGACCCCCAAGCCAGTGCAGTGGACGCCCTGGTGACTCCGTGGGTGTTTTAGTCGGTGTATGTGTTCCCTCCGCTTCCTCTCATTCCAAAGGTGCTGGGAATCATACGACGAGCAAAGGTTCAGGCGATTCTCGTCGTTCCAGATTGGCCGCGCAGGGCCTGGTATCCGGATCTTCAGGAATTACTAGTGGAAGATCCTTGGCCGCTTCCTCTAAGAGAGGACCTGTTGTTTCCGGACTTACCGCGGCTGCGTTTGACGGCATGGAAGTTGAGCGCCAAATCTTAGCTCGAAAAGGTATTCCTGGGGAGGTCATCCTCACTCTACTTAAGGCTAGGAAGGAGGTTACAGCGAAACATTATCACCGTATTTGGAGAAAGTATGTTTCGTGGTGTGAGACCAAAACTGCTCCTGCGGAGGAATTTCACTTGGGTCGGTTTCTCCATTTTTTTTGCAGGCAGGCGTCGATGCAGGCCTGAAATTGGGTTCCATCAAAGTGCAGATTTCGGCTTTATCTGTTTTCTTTCAAAAGGAATTGGCCATCCTTCCAGAGGTTCAGACTTTTGTGAAGGGAGTGCTGCATATCCATCCTCCATTTGTGCCGCCTGTGGCGCCATGGGATCTTGAAGTGGTCTTGCAGTTTCTTATGTCTCCCTGGTTTCAACCTTTGCATAAGGTTGAGTTAAAGTTTCTCTCTTGGAAGGTAGTCATGCTTTTGGCTCTGGCGTCTGACAGGCGAGTGTCAGAGTTGGCGGCCTTATCTCACAAGAGTCCATATTTGATCTTCCATTCGGATAGAGCAGAATTGAGGACTCGTCAACAATTTTTGCTGAAGGTGGTTTCTTCGTTTCACATTAACCAACCTATTGTGGTACCTGTGGCTACGGATGCTGTGGCAGTTCCAAAGTCTCTTGATGTTGTAAGAGCTTTGAAAATTTGCGTCGCCAAAACGGCTCTTGCCAGGAAAACAGAGGCTCTGTCCTGTATGCCTCCAACAAGATTGGAAATCCTGCTTCTAAGCAGACTATTGCACGCTGGATTTGAAGTACAAATCAGCAAGCTCATTCTTCGACTGGGCTACCGTTGCCGAAGTCAGTAAAGGCCCATTCTACCAGAAAAGTGGGCTCGTCTTGGGCTGCTGCCCGAGGGGTCTCGGCACTTCAGCTTTGCCGAGCAGCTACTTGGTCGGGTTCAAACACCTTTGCTAAGTTTTACAAGTTTGATACCCTGGCTGATGAGGACCTCATGTTTGCTCAACCGGTGCTGCAGAGTCGTCCGCACTCTCCCGTCAGTTCTGGAGTTTTGGTATAGACCCCATGGTCCTTTTGGAGTCCCCAGCATCCTCTAGGACGTAAGAGAAAATAGGATTTTAGTACCTACCGGTAAATTCTTTTCTGCTAATTTATAGAGGATGCTGGGCGCCCATCCCAGTGCGGACTGTAACTTGCAGTGTATTATTGCTGGTTAAATTTGTTTACACGCGGGTTGTGTTTTAGTTGTATTCAGCTTGTTGCTGCTGTTAATTCATACTGTTATCTGGTTTCCTGATACTCCGGTTGTACGGTATGTTTGTGGTGTGGGCTGGTATGTTTATCGCCCTTGGTTTAAACAAAAATCCTTTCCCCGAAATGTCCGTCTCTCCTGGACACAGTTCCTATAACTGAGGACTGGAGGAGGGGCATAGAGGGAGGAGCCAGTTCACACCCAGTCGTAGTCTTTTCAGTGTGCCCAAGCTCCTGCGGATCCCGTCTATACCCCATGGTCCTTTTGGAGTCCCCAGCATCCTCTACGGACTAGGAGAAAAGGATTTACCGGCAGGTACTAAAATCCTATTTCTCTAACGTCCTAGTGGAAGCTGGGGACTCCATAAGGACCGTGGGAATAGACGGGCTCCGCAGGAGACAGGGCACTTTAAGAAAGAATTTGGATACTGGTGTGCTCTGGCTCCTCCCTCTATGTCCCTCCTCCAGACCTCAGTTTGAATCTGTGCCCGGACGAGCTGGGTGCTACTTAGTGAGCTCTCCTGAGCTTGCTATAAGAAAGTATTTTTCTAGGTTTTTTTATTTTCAGAGAGATCTGCTGGCAACAGACTCTCTGCAGCGTGGGACTGAGGGGAGAGAAGCAGCCCTACTCACTGAAGATAGTTCCTGCTTCTTAGGCTACTGGACACCATTAGCTCCAGAGATCGTACACAGGATCTCACCCTTTGTCGTCCGATCCCGGAGCCGCGCCGCCGCCCCACTCGCAGAGCCGGAAGACAAAAGTCGGTGACAGAAGCAAGAAGACTTCGAAATCGGCGGCAGAAGACTCCAGTCTTCAAACTGAGGTAGCGCACAGCACTGCAGCTGTGCGCCATTGCTCCCACATTAAACCCACATACTCCGGTCACTGTAGCGTGCAGGGCGCAGTGGGGGGCGCCCTGGGCAGCAATTAGGAACCTCTTGGCAAAAAGTGAGCATATATACAGTTGGGCACTGTATATATGCATGAGCCCCCGCCATTATTTTACACAGAAACGCGGGACAGAAGCCCGCCGCTGAGGGGGCGGGGCTTCTTCCTCAGCACTCACCAGCGCCATTTTCTCTCCACAGCTCCGCTGAGAGGAAGCTCCCCAGGCTCTCCCCTACAGAAACACGGTAGAAGAGGGTAAAAAGAGAGGGGGGGGCACATAAATTAGGCGCATAATCTTTATATACAGCAGCTACTGGGTTAACACTAAGTTACTGTGTGATTCCTGGGTCATATAGCGCTGGGGTGTGTGCTGGCATACTCTGTCTCTCCAAAGGGCCTTGTGGGGGAACTGTCTTCAAAAAGAGCATCCCTTGTATGTGTGTGGTGTGTCGGTACGCTTGTTTCGACATGTTTGACGATGAAGGCTATGTGGAAGCAGAGCGGGAGCAAATGAATGTGGGGACGGCGCCGACACCTGATTGGATGGATATGTGGAAGGTTTTAAATGATAATGTTAATTCCTTGCATAAAAAAGTTGAAACCTTAGGACAGTCTGGGTCGCAGCCCATGCCTGATCCTATGTCGCAGAGGCCGTCAGGGTCTCAGAAGCGCCCACTATCCCAAATTGTTGACACAGACACCGACACGGAGTCTGACTCCAGTGTCGGCTATGATGATGCAAAGTTACAGCCTAAATTGGCTAAAGCTATACGTTACATGATTATAGCAATGAAGGAGGTGTTGCACATCACAGAGGAAACCCCAGTCCCTGACAAGAGGGTTCATATGTATGGGGAAAAAAGGTCACCTTTCCCCCTTCACATGAGCTAAATGAGTTATGTGAAAAGGCTTGGGAATCTCCAGATAAAAAAACTGCAGATTTCCAAACGGATGCTTATGGCGTATCCTTTCCCGCCAACGGACAGTTTACACTGGGAATCCTCCCCTAGGGTGGACAAAGCTCTAACACGCTAATCCAAGAGGGTAGCCCTGCCGTCACAGGATACGGGCACCCTAAAAGATGCTGCGAATAGAAAGCAAGAGGGTACCCTGAAGTCCATTTACACACATTCAGGCCTGGGTGTGTAGTGCTGTAGCAGCATGGACGGATACCTTATCTGAGGATCTGGATACCTTAGACAAGGATACTATATTAATGACCCTGGGGCATATAAAAGACGCTGTCCTGTATATGAGAGATGCTCAAAGAGACATTAGCCTACTGGGTTCTAGAATAAATGCAATGTTGATTTCTGCCAGAAGGGTCCTGTGGACTCGGCAATGCACAGGCGATGCCGAATCAAAAAGGCACATGTAGGTTTTACCTTACAAGGGTGAGGAATTGTCTGGGGAGGGTCTCTCTGACCTGGTCTCCACAGCTACTGCTGGAAAGTCAAATTTTTTGCCATATGTTCCCTCACAACCTAAGAAAGCACCGTATTACCAAATGCAGTCCTTTCGTTCACAAAAAGGCAAGGAAGTCCGAGGTGTGTCCTTTCTTGCCAGAGGCAAGGGTAGAGGAAGGAAGCTGCACAACACAGCTAGTTCCCAGGAACAGATGTCCTCCCCAGCTTCTACTAAATCCACCGCATGACGCTGGGGCTCCACAGGCGGAGCTAGGCCCGGTGGGGGCGCGTCTCCGAAATTTCAGCCACAAGTGGATTCACTCCCAGGTGGATCCCTGGGTAATAGAGATTGTGTCTCAGGGATACAAGCTGGAATTCGAAGAGATGCCCTCTCACCGATACCTCAAATCGTCGGCCCTACCAGCTTCCCCCTTAGAGAGGGAAATTGTGTTAGCTGCAATTCACAGATTGCATCTTCAACAGGTGGTGGTCAAGGTTCCCCTCCTTCAACAAGGAAAGGGTTATTATTCGACCATGTTTGTGGTTCCGAAACCGGACGGTTCGGTCAGACCCATATTGAATTTAAAATCCCTGAACATGTACCTGAAAAGGTTCAAGTTCAAGATGGAATCGCTCAGAGCGGTCATCGCAAGCCTGGAAGAGGGGGATTTTATGGTGTCTCTGGACATAAAGGATGCATACCTTCATGTCCCCATTTATCCACCTCATCAGGCGTACCTCAGATTTGTGGTACAGGATTGTCATTACCAATTCCAGACGTTGCCGTTTGGTCTCTCCACGGCACCGAGAATTTTTACCAAGGTAATGGCGGAAATGATGGTGCTCCTGCGAAAGCAAGGGGTCACAATTATCCCATACTTGGACGATCTCCTCATAAGGGAGAGGTCCAGAGAGCAGTTGCTGATCAGCGTAGCACGCTCTCGGGAAGTGTTACAACAGCACGGCTGGATTCTAAATATTCCAAAGTCGCAGCTGATTCCTACGACGCGTCTGCCCTTCCTGGGCATGATTCTGGACACAGATCAGAAGAAGGTTTTTCTCCCGACGGAGAAGGCTCAGGAACTCATGACACTGGTCAGAGACCTCTTCAAACCAAAACAGGTGTCGGTGCTTCACTGCACGCGAGTCCTGGGAAAGATGGTGGCAGCATACGAGGCCATTCCCTTCGGCAGGTTCCATGCGAGGACCTTTCAATGGGATCTGTTGGACAAGTGGTCCGGACACATGTACAGATGCATCGGCTGATCACCCTATCCCCCAGGGCCAGGGTGTCTCTTCTGTGGTGGCTGCAGAGTGCTCACCTTCTCGAGGGCCGCAGATTCGGCATTCAGGACTGGGTCCTGGTGACCACGGATGCAAGCCTCCGAGGGTGGGGGGCAGTCACACAGGGAAGAAATTTCCAAGGTCTGTGGTCAAGTCAGGAGACTTGCCTTCACATCAATATCCTGGAACTAAGGGCCATATACAACACCCTAAGTCAAGCGGAGACCCTGCTTCGCGACCAATCGGTGCTGATTCAGTCTGACAACATCACCGCAATGGCTCATGTAAACCGCCAAGGCGGCACAAGGAGCAGGGTGGCGATGGCGGAAGCCACCAGAATTCTTCGCTGGGCGGAGAATCACGTAGGAGCACTGTCAGCAGTGTTCATTCCGGGAGTGGACAACTGAGAAGCAGACTTCCTCAGCAGGCACGACCTCCACCAGGGAGAGTGGGGACTTCATCAAGAAGTCTTCACACAGATTGCATGTCGGTGGGAACTGCCACAGGTGGACATGATGGCATCCCGCCTCAACAAAAAGCTACAGAGGTATTGCGCCAGGTCCAGAGACCCTCAGGCGATAGCTGTAGACGCACTAGTGACACCATGGGTGTTCCAGTCGGTTTATGTATTTCCTCCTCTTCCTCTCATACCCAAGGTGCTGAGAATCATAAGAAAAAGAGGAGTGAGAACAATACTCATTGTTCCGGATTGGCCAAGAAGGACTTGGTATCCAGAGCTGCAAGAAATGCTCACAGAGGACCCATGGCCTCTGCCTCTAAGACAGGACCTGTTGCAACAGGGGCCCTGTCTGTTCCAAGACTTACCGCGGCTGCGTTTGACGGCATGGCGGCTGAACGCCGGGTCCTAGCAGAAAAAGGCATTCCGGATGAGGTTATTCCTACGCTGATAAAGGCTAGGAAAGACGTAACGGCTAAACATTATCACCGTATATGGCGAAAAAATGTTGCTTGGTGTGAGGTCAGGAATGCCCCTACGGAAGAATTCCAGCTGGGCAGGTTTCTTCACTTCCTACAGTCGGGAGTGACTTTGGGCCTAAAATTAGGTTCCATTAAGGTCCAGATTTCGGCCCTATCCATTTTCTTTCAAAAAGAACTGGCTTCTCTTCCTGAAGTCCAGACGTTTGTAAAAGGAGTGCTGCATATTGAACCTCCTTTTGTGCCTCCAGTGGCACCTTGGGATCTTAACGTGGTGTTGAGTTTCCTGAAGTCACACTAGTTTGAGCCACTCAAAACCGTGGAGTTAAAATTTCTCACATGGAAGGTGGTCATGCTATTAGCCTTGGCTTCAGCTAGGCGTGTGTCAGAATTAGCGGCTTTGTCACATAAAAGCCCCTATCTGGTTTTTCATAGGGACAGGGCAGAATTGCGGACCCGTCCACAATTTCTGCCAAAAGTGGTGTCATCTTTTCATATGAACCAACCTATTGTGGTGCCTGTGGCTACTCGTGACTTGAAGGATTCCGAGTTACTAGATGTGGTCAGGGCTTTGAAGGTTTATGTAGCCAGAACGGCTAGAGTCAGGAAAACTGAGTCGCTGTTTATCTTGTATGCACCCAACAAGCTGGGTGCTCCTGCTTCAAAGCAAACTATTGCTCGCTGGATCTGTCACACGATTCAGCAGGCTCATTCTGCTGCTGGGTTGCCGCTTCCAAAATCAGTAAAAGCCCATTCCACAAGGAAAGTGGGCTCTTCTTGGGCGGCTGCCCGAGGGGTCTCAGCATTACAGCTTTGCCGAGCGGCTACTTGGTCAGGTTCGAACACTTTTGCAAAGTTTTACAAGTTTGATACCCTGGCTGAGGAGGACCTTGTGTTTGCTCATTCGGTGCTGCAGAGTCATCCGCACTCTCCCGCCCGTTTTGGAGCTTTGGTATAATCCCCATGGTCCTTACAGAGTCCCCAGCATCCACTAGGACGTTCGAGAAAATAAGATTTTTCTTACCGGTAAATCTATTTCTCGTAGTCTGTAGTGGATGCTGGGCGCCCGTCCCAAGTGCGGACTTCTTCTGCAAGACTTGTATATAGTTATTGCTTAAATAAGGGTTATGTTTGGTTGCATCAGGATTGATCTAATGCTCCGTTGTTGTTCATACTGTTAACTGGGTAAGTGTATCACAAGTTATACGGTGTGATTGGTGTGGCTGGTATGAGTCTTGCCCTTGATTCCAAAATCCTTTCCTTGTACTATCGGCTCTTCCGGGCACAGTTTCTCTAACTGAGGTCTGGAGGAGGGACATAGAGGGAGGAGCCAGTGCACACCAGTATCCAAATTCTTTCTTAAAGTGCCCTGTCTCCTGCGGAGCCCGTCTATTCCCCATGGTCCTTACGGAGTCCCCAGCATCCACTACGGCAGGGCTGGCCAAACCGGTCCGCGAGATCTACCAACAGTGCATGTTTTCCAGGCCTCCTGGAGATCTGTGGAATTGTCAGTTAGGAATGAATGCAGCACATCTTAATTAGTAATGACTACACCTGTGCACCAGCTAGGTGGTCTGGAAAATGTGAACTGTTGGTAGATCTCGAGGACCGGTTTGGCCAGCCCGGCACTACGGACTACGAGAAATAGATTTACTGGTAAGTAAAATCTTTTTTTTTGGGGGGGGGGGGGGGATTTTTTCTGTCCGAGACTTGTACTGTTTGATATGATACTGTGTGGCCGGACACTGTGGTGGGTGTCTGTAATTTCAGTTATTTGGGAGGCTAAGGCTGTAGTATTAAGTCTAGGAGTTCTGGCACCTATTGAGCTAAACTCATCCGGTGTCCACATTAAATTCAGAATCAGACTGGTAGCTCTGGTTGAGCTCAGAGACTCCAGGTAGTGGGAACTATGCAGGTGACGACTTGGTGCTCTGTTCACCAACAGGTTCACCACTTTCTTGATGGTGTTATCATCCAAAGATGCTAGTTTCTGCCGAAAAGTATTCCGTTCAGCTTTTACCTGAGTGTACCCTTCGCTAGTGTCTGCTTTTGAACGCCTCATGGTCCAGTGTCTCCCAGATTGGATTAAAGAGAATACTGGATTTTTTTGCCATTAAATCCTTATATTAAGTCCCTTCAAAAAATCTCAAAGCCCAGTGTCCCCCAGATGTAACAAAGTACAAAAATACAGGGGTTTTTTATTGCATGCCGCAGAGCATTTATTGCTTTTATTAACAACACAGAGCATGTGCTGTTATTGTACCATTATCCTCTCTTTCTCATTCACCTCTCCTCTTTCCTGCTTACCAGACCAACTGTACTTTACTTTCAACCTGAAGTTCTGCTGCGGGGAAGCTGGGGAGGCTGTTCTCTGACAAAATCTCTTATACTAGTGATACTCCCTATGCGTTCCTCCTGGGCATTACATTAGCAGTATCCGGATGTTAGGTCGACAGTCAATAGGTCGAGCACTATTGGTCACCATGCATTAGGTCATCATGGACAAAAGGTTGACATGGCAATGGTTGACAAAGGAAAAGGTCGACATGAGTTTTTTACAATTTCCTTATATTGTGAACTTTTTCATACTTCCACGTGGAATACGATTGATAAATAGTAACTGAGTGAAGCAAGCAATGCAAGGGTACGTGGTGCACTAATTGCGGTTCTTGGTCATGTTACAGAGAGAACTACACCAAAAACATTAAAAAAACCTCATGTCAGCCTTTCCTCTGTCATCTTTTTTATTATATCGTCCTTTTTCCCATTTCGACCTTGTCCATGTTGACTTTTTGATCCATAACCTACTGAAACACCTCTGAAAGTCATTAATTTTTTTAGAATGTATTTAAAGATAAACTTCTGAAAATTAAACATAAGTTTTACATACTTGTTGGGTTCAAGGCTAAACACCTTTTTGCATAAGTTTACTCTTTTATTTTACTTCAGTATTATTCTGCTAAGAGCTAATTCTTAAATATTGTCTTATCTTCTGCAGGAGAGAAGGTTACACATGTACATCATTTACTGCCAAAACAAACCAAAGTCTGAGCATATTGTATCTGAATACATTGACACTTATTTTGAGGTAAGTAAATAACTTTCTCTTACTTCCTAGGGCAGTGGTCCCCAACCTTAATTGGGGTGTGAGCTACTTTCGGAACAGAGAACCTCTGGAAGAGCTACCCCCCCCCCCCCCCCAATGCGCGCGCATTCCAGTGAAAGTGGGTTTGGCCTCACAGCAGTAATGCCCCCCCCCCCCAGCAGTGCCAGATACACAATGTCCCCCAGCAGTGCCAGATATACAAATAATGTCCCCACCAGCAGTGCCAGATACACAAATAATGCCCCCCCCCCCTGCAGTGCCAGATACACAAATAAATAATGTCCCCCCCTGCAGTGCCAGATACACAAATAATGCCCCCCCCCCTCATTGCCAGATACACAAATAATGTCGTCCCCCCTGCAGTGCCAGATACACAATTAATGCGCCCCGCCCCGCCCCGCCCCCCCCTGCAGTGCCAGATACACAATTAATGCGCTCCCCCCCCCTGCAGTGCCAGATACTCAATTAATGCCCCCCCCCTGCAGTGCCAGATACACAATTAATGCCCCCCCCCCCCCACCCCCCTGCAGTGCCAGATACAAGTAGTACTGACCCCGCAGTTGCCGCTCGCTTATGTGTGTCTGGAGAGGAGAGCCCTGCACTAGCACAGCACGTAGTGTGTCTCAGTCTCCTGCTGTGTCTGAAGTTGTACTGGCGCTTACGTCTCCTGCTGCACGGCCATTTGACATATGGTGCGGATCGCTAGCCAATCAGGAGCTGGCGCACAAGCTCTGGTTGGCTGACGGCCGCCACCATATTAATATGCAGCCACTGCGAGCTACTGAAAAGCGGTGCCGAGCTACCCGTCGGAGTGGAAGGCCTATTTTTCACAGGAAAGGAGTGGAAGGCCTACCTTTCACAGGAGAGGCCTTTTTTGGAGATGAACTCGCTAAATGGATCTCCCGAACTACTGCGGGTAAGTCCACATACCTTTTGCAGCTCCGCCAGCAAGGATGGCCTACTCAGGACCTAATCTACAGTCCTTTCGGACTGGCAAATTTAGGGGCAAGGCCAGAGGTTCTTCTACCGCCACCAGAGGTGCTAGAGGTAAACCATGCAATGCAGCGACTGCTGGTTTACAGGAACAGGGCTCAGGCACTGCTTCCTCAAAACCTTCAGCATGACGGTGGACCGCGATGCCTGGAAGACATGACGATGGGAGCCCGGCTAAAATTCTTCAGTCACGTCTGTATAGGTTCATGCCAGTATCCCTGGGTGATAGACCTTATATCCCAGGGCTACAGACCCAGGTCATTATTCCATTTCTACCTCATCTACACAACAAGGATTACTATTCCAGCGTGTTTCTGGTACCAAAATTGGACGGTTCAGTAAGACCGGTTCTGAACCTCAAGTCATTAAACCCATACTTACATGTATTCAAATTCAAGGTGGAGTCATTGATATCGGTAATCTCAGGTCTGGAGGAGGGGGAATTCCTAGCATCTCTGGATGTCAAGGATGCGTACCTTCACATTCTGATCTGGTCACCTCATCAGGCTTATCTACGTTTTGCACTGCAGGACTGTCACTACCAGTTTCAGGCCCTGCCATTTGGTCTCTCCACAGCACCAAGGGTATTCATTAAAGTGATGGCAGAGATTATGATGTTGCTCCGCAGACAGGAAGTGAACATAGTTCTGTACTTGGACGATCTTCTGATAAAGGCACCGTCCAAGGAACAGCTGTTGGAGAACATTGCCCTCTCAACCAGACTACTCCTGGATCATGGGTGGATTCTGAACCTGCCAAAATCTCAGCTAGAACCAACGCAGAGGCTTCCATTCCTAGGAATGATACTGGACACAGAGTCTCAGAGAGTATTCCTTCTCTTGGAAAAGGCAATGGTAAGCCATTCGATGGTTCGGGCCGTTTTGAAGACGACCCGGATTTCAGTACACCTCTGCATGCACCTTCTTGGGAAAATGGTGGCTTCTTACGAAGCAATTCAGCATTGAAGGTTTCATGCAAGACCCTTCCAGCTGTATCTGTTGGACAAATGGTCTGGATCGCATCTTCACATGCACCAGGGGATTCGTCTGTCACCAAAAGCCAGGATCTCCCTCCTGTGGTGGTTACAGACTTCTCACCTAGTCGAGGGTCAGAAGTTCAGGATTCAGAATTGGATTCTGCTAATCACAGATGCAAGCCTTAGAGGTTGGGGAGCAGTCACTCAGGGGGTGCAGTTTCAGGGAAGATGGTCAAGTCAGGATGTCGTCCTTCCAATAAACATCCTGGAACTAAGGGCTATTTACAACTCCCTTCTGCAGGCCTCATCACTTCAGAACTAGGCCACTCAGGTCCAGTCTGATGATGTTACGGCAGTAACGTACATAAACCGACAGGGCGGAGCGAAAAGCAGAGCCGCTATGTCAGAGGTGTCAAGAATTCTCCTCTGGGCAGCGATCTTCATTCCGGGGGGTAAACAACTGGGAAGCAGACTTCCTCGGCAGACACGATCTGCACCCGGGGGAATGCGGCCTCCACCTGGAGGTGTTCTGTTGGCCTCTCGACTCAACAAGAAGCTCAAGCAGTATTGCTCCAGGTCGAGGGATCCACAGTAGCGGTAGACACCCTGACAACTTTGTGGGTCTACCAGCTGGTGTACATGTTTTCTCCCATTCCTCGGGTCACAAAAATTCTAAAAAGGGAAAAAGTTCTAGCAATACTCATTGCTCTGGACTGGCTGAGAAGGGCCTGGTATGCAGATCTTCTGGAGATGCTAAGCGAAGATCCGTGGCCTCTGCTTCTATCAAGACTTATTACGGCTACGTTTAACGACATGGAAGTTGAACGACTGATTCTTGCCAGGAGAGGGATTCCTGACAAGGTCATCCCGACTATGATCCAAGCCAGACAGGAGGTAACGTCTAAGTATTACAATCGTATCTGGAAGAAATATGTCTCTTAGTGTGAGAGCAGACAATATTCTGTGGGGGAATTTCATCTGGGTCATTTCCTGCATTTTCTGCAGTCGCGAGTTGATGTGGGCCTACGCCTAGGCTCCATTAAAGTTCAGATTTCGTCCTTGTCTGTTTTCTTTCAAAAACAATTGGCTTCTCTACCTGAGGTCCAGACGTTCTTGAAAGGGGCTCTTCACATCCAACCTCTCTTTGTGCCTACTGCGGCACCTTGGGATCTCAATTTCGTGCTGCAGTTCCTCCAATTGGACTGGTTTGAACTGTTACAGGAAGTGGATGTAAAGTACCTTACTTGGAAAACCGTCACACTGTTGGCATTGGCTTCAGCAAGTCATGTGTCCGAACTGGGGGCGTTGTCTTACAAGAGCCTCTACTTGATTTTCCATGAGGACAGAGCTGAACTCAGGACTCGTCAGCAGTTTCTTTGTAAGGTGGTGTCTGCGTTTCACATCAACCAACCTATTGTGGTTCCGGCTGTTACAGACCCCTCTGCTACTTCAAAGTGCTTGTATGTTTTAAGGGCTTTGAAGGTCTATGTGAAGAGAACAGCTCGTCACAGAAAATCAGACTCACTGTTCGTTCTTTATGATCACAATAAAATTGAGTGCCCTGCTTTGAAGCAGTCTATTGCACACTGGATCAGGCTCACTATCCAGCATAATTTTAAAACTCAAAAATAATAAATACCTGATGGCGCAAACTGATATAAAATAAAGTTTTTCTGAAATCTGTCACCTTGTGACCATATGTAAATGGTTCTATTTCGTCTGACCTCAGAAGCCTGTCTATAGTGGCTTCAAAATAACAAGACAAGATTATATTTATAAGAGGTCGCGCTATAGAACCAATTGAATATATCCACACCGGTCTCAGTGTTAAAATATTTATTTAAAAAACATAAACATGGGGCGTGGCCTGACTGGAAATGGAGTAGGACGTGTTCTCCTAGCTCCCCAGCCGACAATATCCTGAGTATATCCTGACACCCCCTGAGTGACTGCCTAAGTGGCCCTGTACGGCTATCTGACTGCCTGCTGTCCGCTCTGGGCCTTGTTTTACTGGGATCCAGTGTCCGGTGTCCCTGCTGGGAACATAAAAAGAGTGAGCTGATCCTGACCTGCATGAGGCCGGCGCCATCTTGGATTGTGCTACCCGGGAGCTGTGCCATTCGTCTCCCACCCGGCTTACCTGACATACCCCGCGGCCGGCGAGTAGATAGCACGGGGGCCCCGCCGCTTGAGCAGCTTGTTACTCTAGTCCATTTCCCCGCCGGACGGCCAGGGCGCTTGTCGCGGCTGTGCTGGCTGCGGGAAGCCGCCGGGCGCCATCTTGCGGTTGGCGGGCCACGTGCACGGAGCTCCGCCACCCGCCCCTGACAGTCCTGGGCTAAATGTGAAACGGCCTGTGTGCCGGACGGAGAGCACCCCCGCTATATACCACATGAGCCCTTGCCCCCCTGAGGGCTATATCACCGGCTGGGCTGATTGTGGGGTTTTCCGGGCGCCATCTTGTGGTTGGCAGCGGGCTCAACTCTGCTCCTGTCCGCACCTCTCCTGCTGGAAGTGTCTCTTTCAAATAGATTGGGCAGCTGGACCTGACTGAGGGCTGGAGACTGATACTGGGAGACCTGCATTGCTCTACCTCAGGAGGGTGCTGTCTGTGCGGGTGGGAAGTTGCCTGACTCCCTGATTCTGACCACAGCTCCCAAACCCACTGTGTCGACACTCAGCAACACTATCAAGAACACTGGTCCTTCTATATATATATATATATATTTGTCCCGCGCCTATTGGCCCTCACACAGCGTGCTAGTGCCTGCGCCCCCTCTCTCTGCCTGCATTGCTTTGATATATAACTGGTTGAATACGGCGGCATTGTGTTATCCAAAATGGTGAAAGGCCGCCAACAAAACGCAGCGGCGGGCGCAATGGAGAAGTTTGTCCGCAATCCCGGTCCCCAACAACAGAGGAGGGAAACTACACAAGCTGAGTCTTCGCCCCCCTCTCCTGCATACAGCTCTGCCTCATCAGAACCGCCCGATGCTGCATTACAAAGAGTGTTGGATGCCGTGACAGCTAGTGAGGCCCGCTTGGCTGATAAAATTGGGCAGGTGCAGTCTGATCTCTCCATTATCCATCAGGACCTACAACGGGTGAGAGAGAGGGTGGGTGAGGCCGAAACCCGTATCTCCAATGTCGAGGATACTGTCAACCCGCTGGGACGGCGTACTGATACTTTGGAGTCTCAGATGACTGATGTGCGCAAAAAATTAACGGATATGGAGGGACGCTTACGTCGCAATAATGTCCGTTTCATCGGTTTGCCCGAGAAGGAGGAAGGCTCATCTCCTGAGGAATTTCTAGAAACATGGCTTCGGAAGGCATTTGGGTCCGATGAATTCTCGCCTCATTTCACCATAGAACGAGCTCATAGAGTTCCGATGCGCCCATTGCCTCCGGGGGCTCCGCCTCGTACCTTCATCGCCAAGTTCCTTCACTTCCGCGACCGGGACACTGTTCTGAAACTTGCTCGCACGAAAGGCCCCCTAAAATGGAACGGGTCGCCAATATCGGTCTTCCCAGACTTTGCGGTGGAGGTGCAGAAAGATAGAGCTCAATTTCTGCCTGTTAAGAGGAGACTCCGGGAACTTGATTTGCCATACGCCATGCTCTTTCCATCACGATTACGAGTGGTAGCTGATGGTGAAACCAAATTTTTTGCGGCTCCTCGAGAGGCGATGATATGGCTGGATAGACGCTTCCCAGCGAGACGGGCTCTTGCTGATCCGTGATTAATTCCTTTGACTATGGTGGCATGAGACTCTATGTACAGGATAAGATTATCTGCATATCTACTGGGGGGAAGCAGGATGTGGAAAATGTTTAAATATCTAAGTGCTGCTCCCTGAGGATGTGATGGTGGTGGGGGGGATAACTACTTGCCTGATTTTCTGTCTCGTTATTCGTCTCATACAGGCCAATTATTATATCCATATTGCTGGGATGCGGGGGTTGGGAGGGCTGGGGGAGAGGAGGGATATATCTGTGGTCCGAATATACCCGATTGTATTTTCTTCCTAAGTCCCGGGGGGTGACTTTGTATGTTTCGCCCCTTTTTCTATTTTATGGGGGTGATTTAGTCTAATGGCTGGGAATGTTTTGTTTGTGTTTTGTTTTCTCTTTCTTAGGGCCATTATATTCTTGGCTCCACCCAGAGTATAACTAGTTGTGTGCTCTGGGCTTGAGCCGGTGTTAGGTTAGGGGATCCAAGTATGCTGCAGATTGGGAGTAGTGTACAGGGTGGGGGGAGGGGGGAAGTTAAAGGTTACGGTTGTTTCTGGTATGGATGTTTGGAATTTGAGTGTGTGTGGCTTACGAATCTATTCATTGAGCGGTGGTGCCTTGTACTTGTATGCAGAGAGGATGGATCTGGCTGGCTGCGGGCTGTAGCCTCTATTATTATCAAAACGACCCCTCATGGTTGGACTTAGGATGTTGTCATGGAATGTGCGGGGACTTAATGACAAGATTAAGCGATCTCTGGTGCTTAGACAAATTAAGCAGTATGCCGCTGATGTGATATGTCTTATGGAGACCCACCTGGTGGGCAGCAAGACCCTAGCCATTAAGAGACCTTGGGTAGGGTGGGCATTCCATTCTACACACACTTCTGCCTCTCGAGGGGTCTCTATCCTTGTAAAGAAGACTGTTCCCTTTGTGATGGAGTCAGTACAAACGGACCCATGGGGAAGATATGTGTTTTTAAAGTGTAAGATCCACTGTACCCCTCTGCTTTTACTGTCCGTGTATGTGCCTCCCCCATACACCTCCGATGTCCTGAAAAAAGTTGCAGGGTTTATGGCCTTGTCACCGGGAATACCCGTGGTTTGTGTGGGGGATTTCAACAATGTATTAGATAAAGCGATGGATAGATTTTCTACCAATCCCTCTGGCCCACATTCTGGTAGAAATTATTTTGCTGATGTTGTGTCGGGGCTGGGCCTGGTGGATCCCTGGAGACTGAGACATCTATCTGTTAAACAATATTCATGTTTCTCACACTCCCACTAGAGATGAGCGCCTGAAATTTTTCGGGTTTTGTGTTTTGGTTTTGGGTTCGGTTCCGCGGCCGTGTTTTGGGTTCGAACGCGTTTTGGCAAAACCTCACCGAATTTTTTTTGTCGGATTCGGGTGTGTTTTGGATTCGGGTGTTTTTTTCAAAAAACACTAAAAAACAGCTTAAATCATAGAATTTGGGGGTCATTTTGATCCCAAAGTATTATTAACCTCAAAAACCATAATTTACACTCATTTTCAGTCTATTCTGAATACCTCACACCTCACAATATTATTTTTAGTCCTAAAATTTGCACCGAGGTCGCTGTGTGAGTAAGATAAGCGACCCTAGTGGCCGACACAAACACCGGGCCCATCTAGGAGTGGCACTGCAGTGTCACGCAGGATGTCCCTTCCAAAAAACCCTCCCCAAACAGCACATGACGCAAAGAAAAAAAGAGGCGCAATGAGGTAGCTGTGTGAGTAAGATTAGCGACCCTAGTGGCCGACACAAACACCGGGCCCATCTAGGAGTGGCACTGCAGTGTCACGCAGGATGGCCCTTCCAAAAAACCCTCCCCAAACAGCACATGACGCAAAGAAAAAAAGAGGCGCAATGAGGTAGCTGTGTGAGTAAGATTAGCGACCCTAGTGGCCGACACAAACACCGGGCCCATCTAGGAGTGGCACTGCAGTGTCACGCAGGATGGCCCTTCCAAAAAACCCTCCCCAAACAGCACATGACGCAAAGAAAAAAAGAGGCGCAATGAGGTAGCTGTGTGAGTAAGATTAGCGACCCTAGTGGCCGACACAAACACCGGGCCCATCTAGGAGTGGCACTGCAGTGTCACGCAGGATGGCCCTTCCAAAAAAACCTCCCCAAACAGCACATGACGCAAAGAAAAAAAGAGGCGCAATGAGGTAGCTGTGTGAGTAAGATTAGCGACCCTAGTGGCCGACACAAACACCGGGCCCATCTAGGAGTGGCACTGCAGTGTCACGCAGGATGGCCCTTCCAAAAAACCCTCCCCAAACAGCACATGACGCAAAGAAAAAAAGAGGCGCAATGAGGTAGCTGTGTGAGTAAGATTAGCGACCCTAGTGGCCGACACAAACACCGGGCCCATCTAGGAGTGGCACTGCAGTGTCACGCAGGATGGCCCTTCCAAAAAACCCTCCCCAAACAGCACATGACGCAAAGAAAAAAAGAGGCGCAATGAGGTAGCTGTGTGAGTAAGATTAGCGACCCTAGTGGCCGACACAAACACCGGGCCCATCTAGGAGTGGCACTGCAGTGTCACGCAGGATGTCCCTTCCAAAAAAAACCTCCCCAATCAGCACATGATGCAAAGAAAAAGAAAAGAAAAAAGAGGTGCAAGATGGAATTGTCCTTGGGCCCTCCCACCCACCCTTATGTTGTATAAACAAAACAGGACATGCACACTTTAACCAACCCATCATTTCAGTGACAGGGTCTGCCACACGACTGTGACTGATATGACGGGTTGGTTTGGACCCCCCCCAAAAAAGAAGCAATTAATCTCTCCTTGCACAAACTGGCTCTACAGAGGCAAGATGTCCACCTCATCTTCACCCTCCGATATATCACCGTGTACATCCCCCTCCTCACAGATTATCAATTCGTCCCCACTGGAATCCACCATCTCAGCTCCCTGTGTACTTTGTGGAGGCAATTGCTGCTGGTCAATGTCTCCGCGGAGGAATTGATTATAATTCATTTTAATGAACATCATCTTCTCCACATTTTCTGGATGTAACCTCGTACGCCGATTGCTGACAAGGTGAGCGGCGGCACTAAACACTCTTTCGGAGTACACACTTGTGGGAGGGCAACTTAGGTAGAATAAAGCCAGTTTGTGCAAGGGCCTCCAAATTGCCTCTTTTTCCTGCCAGTATAAGTACGGACTGTGTGACGTGCCTACTTGGATGCGGTCACTCATATAATCCTCCACCATTCTATCAATGTTGAGAGAATCATATGCAGTGACAGTAGACGACATGTCCGTAATCGTTGTCAGGTCCTTCAGTCCGGACCAGATGTCAGCATCAGCAGTCGCTCCAGACTGCCCTGCATCACCGCCAGCGGGTGGGCTCGGAATTCTGAGCCTTTTCCTCGCACCCCCAGTTGCGGGAGAATGTGAAGGAGGAGATGTTGACAGGTCGCGTTCCGCTTGACTTGACAATTTTGTCACCAGCAGGTCTTTCAACCCCAGCAGACCTGTGTCTGCCGGAAAGAGAGATCCAAGGTAGGCTTTAAATCTAGGATCGAGCACGGTGGCCAAAATGTAGTGCTCTGATTTCAACAGATTGACCACCCGTGAATCCTTGTTAAGCGAATTAAGGGCTGCATCCACAAGTCCCACATGCCTAGCGGAATCGCTCCCTTTTAGCTCCTTCTTCAATGCCTCCAGCTTCTTCTGCAAAAGCCTGATGAGGGGAATGACCTGACTCAGGCTGGCAGTGTCTGAACTGACTTCACGTGTGGCAAGTTCAAAGGGCATCAGAACCTTGCACAACGTTGAAATCATTCTCCACTGCACTTGAGACAGGTGCATTCCACCTACTATATCGTGCTCAATTGTATAGGCTTGAATGGCCTTTTGCTGCTCCTCCAACCTCTGAAGCATATAGAGGGTTGAATTCCACCTCGTTACCACTTCTTGCTTCAGATGATGGCAGGGCAGGTTCAGTAGTTTTTGGTGGTGCTCCAGTTTTCTGTACGTGGTGCCTGTACGCCGAAAGTGTCCCGCAATTCTTCTGGCCACCGACAGCATCTCTTGCACGCCCCTGTCGTTTTTTAAAAAATTCTGCACCACCAAATTCAAGGTATGTGCAAAACATGGGACGTGCTGGAATTGGCCCAGATTTAATGCACACACAATATTGCTGGCGTTGTCCGATGCCACAAATCCACAGGAGAGTCCAATTGGGGTAAGCCATTCCGCGATGATCTTCCTCAGTTGCCCCGTAAGAGGTTTTCAGCTGTGTGCGTATTCTGGAAAGCGGTGATACAAAGCGTAGCCTGCCTAGGAAAGAGTTGGCGTTTGCGAGATGCTGCTACTGGTGCCGCCGCTGCTGTTCTTGCGGCGGGAGTCCATACATCTACCCAGTGGGCTGTCACAGTCATATAGTCCTGACCCTGCCCTGCTCCACTTGTCCACATGTCCGTGGTTAAGTGGACATTGGGTACAGCTGCATTTTTTAGGACACTGGTGACTCTTTTTCTGAGGTCTGTGTACATTTTCGGTATCGCCTGCCTAGAGAAATGGAACCTAGATGGTATTTGGTACCGGGGACACAGTACCTCCAACAAGTCTCTAGTTGGCTCTGCAGTAATGATGGATACCGGAACCACGTTTCTCACCACCCAGGATGCCAAGGCCTCAGTTATCCGCTTTGCAGTAGGATGACTGCTGTGATATTTCATCTTCCTCGCAAAGGACTGTTGAACAGTCAATTGCTTACTGGAAGTAGTACAAGTGGGCTTACGACTTCCCCTCTGGGATGACCATCGACTCCCAGCGGCAACAACAGCAGCGCCAGCAGCAGTAGGCGTTACACGCAAGGATGCATCGGAGGAATCCCAGGCAGGAGAGGACTCGTCAGAATTGGCAGTGACATGGCCTGCAGGACTATTGGCATTCCTGGGGAAGGAGGAAATTGACACTGAGGGAGTTGGTGGGGTGGTTTGCGTGAGCTTGGTTACAAGAGGAAGGGATTTACTGGTCAGTGGACTGCTTCCGCTGTCACCCAAAGTTTTTGAACTTGTCACTGACTTATTATGAATGCGCTGCAGGTGACGTATAAGGGAGGATGTTCCGAGGTGGTTAACGTCCTTACCCCTACTTATTACAGCTTGACAAAGGGAACACACGGCTTGACACCTGTTGTCCGCATTTCTGGTGAAATACCTCCACACCGAAGAGCTGATTTTTTTGGTATTTTCACCTGCATGTCAACGGCCATATTCCTCCCACGGACAACAGGTGTCTCCCCGGGTGCCTGACTTAAACAAACCACCTCACCATCAGAATCCTCCTGGTCAATTTCCTCCCCAGCGCCAGCAACACCAATATCCTCCTCATCCTGGTGTACTTCAACACTGACATCTTCAATCTGACTATCAGGAACTGGACTGCGGGTGCTCCTTCCAGCACTTGCAGGGGGCGTGCAAATGGTGGAAGGCGCATGCTCTTCACGTCCAGTGTTGGGAAGGTCAGGCATCGCAACCGACACAATTGGACTCTCCTTGTGGATTTGGGATTTCAAAGAACGCACAGTTCTTTGCGGTGCTTTGCCTTTTGCCAGCTTGAGTCTTTTCATTTTTCTAGCGAGAGGCTGAGTGCTTCCATCCTCATGTGAAGCTGAACCACTAGCCATGAACATAGGCCAGGGCCTCAGCCGTTCCTTGCCACTCCGTGTGGTAAATGGCATATTGGCAAGTTTACGCTTCTCCTCCGACAATTTTATTTTAGGTTTTGGAGTCCTTTTTTTACTGATATTTGGTGTTTTGGTTTTGACATGCTCTGTACTATGCCATTGGGCATCGGCCTTGGCAGACGACGTTGCTGGCATTTCATCGTCTCGGCCATGACTAGTGGCAGCAGCTTCAGCACGAGGTGGAAGTGGATCTTGATCTTTCCCTAATTTTGGAACCTCAACATTTTTGTTCTCCATATTTTAATAGGCACAACTAAAAGGCACCTCAGGTAAACAATGGAGATGGATGGATTGGATACTAGTATACAATTATGGACGGGCTGCCGAGTGCCGACACAGAGGTAGCCACAGCCGTGAACTACCGCACTGTACTGTGTCTGCTGCTAATATATAGACTGGTTGATAAAGAGATAGTATACTCGTAACTAGTATGTATGTATAAAGAAAAAAAAAAAAACCACGGTTAGGTGGTATATACAATTATGGACGGGCTGCCGAGTGCCGACACAGAGGTAGCCACAGCCGTGAACTACCGCACTGTACTGTGTCTGCTGCTAATATATAGACTGGTTGATAAAGAGATAGTATACTCGTAACTAGTATGTATGTATAAAGAAAGAAAAAAAAACCACGGTTAGGTGGTATATACAATTATGGACGGGCTGCCGAGTGCCGACACAGAGGTAGCCACAGCCGTGAACTACCGCACTGTACTGTGTCTGCTGCTAATATATAGACTGGTTGATAAAGAGATAGTATACTCGTAACTAGTATGTATGTATAAAGAAAGAAAAAAAACCCACGGTTAGGTGGTATATACAATTATGGACGGGCTGCCGAGTGCCGACACAGAGGTAGCCACAGCCGTGAACTACCGCACTGTACTGTGTCTGCTGCTAATATATAGACTGGTTGATAAAGAGATAGTATACTCGTAACTAGTATGTATGTATAAAGAAAGAAAAAAAAACCACGGTTAGGTGGTATATACAATTATGGACGGGCTGCCGAGTGCCGACACAGAGGTAGCCACAGCCGTGAACTACCGCACTGTACTGTGTCTGCTGCTAATATATAGACTGGTTGATAAAGAGATAGTATACTCGTAACTAGTATGTATGTATAAAGAAAGAAAAAAAAACCACGGTTAGGTGGTATATACAATTATGGACGGGCTGCCGAGTGCCGACACAGAGGTAGCCACAGCCGTGAACTACCGCACTGTACTGTGTCTGCTGCTAATATATAGACTGGTTGATAAAGAGATAGTATACTCGTAACTAGTATGTATGTATAAAGAAAGAAAAAAAAACCACGGTTAGGTGGTATATACAATTATGGACGGGCTGCCGAGTGCCGACACAGAGGTAGCCACAGCCGTGAACTACCGCACTGTACTGTGTCTGCTGCTAATATAGACTGGTTGATAAAGAGATAGTATACTACTAATATTATATACTGGTGGTCAGGTCACTGGTCACTAGTCACACTGGCAGTGGCACTCCTGCAGCAAAAGTGTGCACTGTTTAATTTTAATATAATATTATGTACTCCTGGCTCCTGCTATAACCTATAACTGGCACTGCAGTAGTGCTCCCCAGTCTCCCCCACAATTATAAGCTGTGTGAGCTGAGCAGTCAGACAGATATATAATATATATAGATGATGCAGCACACTGGCCTGAGCCTGAGCAGTGCACACAGATATGGTATGTGACTGACTGAGTCACTGTGTGTATCGCTTTTTTCAGGCAGAGAACGGATATATTAAATAAACTGCACTGTGTGTCTGGTGGTCACTCACTATATAATATATTATGTACTCCTGGCTCCTGCTATAACCTATAACTGGCACTGCAGTAGTGCTCCCCAGTCTCCCCCACAATTATAAGCTGTGTGAGCTGAGCAGTCAGACAGATATATAATATTATATATAGATAATAGATGATGCAGCACACTGGCCTGAGCCTGAGCAGTGCACACAGATATGGTATGTGACTGAGTCACTGTGTGCTGTGTATCGCTTTTTTCAGGCAGAGAACGGATTATAAATAAAAGTGGTGGTCACTGGTCACTATCAGCAAAACTCTGCACTGTACACTACTGAGTACTCCTAATGCTCCCCAAAATTAGTAAATCAAGTGTCTAAACGGAGAGGACGCCAGCCACGTCCTCTCCCTATCAATCTCAATGCACGTGTGAAAATGGCGGCGACGCGCGGCTCCTTATATAGAATCCGAGTCTCGCGATAGAATCCGAGCCTCGCGAGAATCCGACAGCGTCATGATGACGTTCGGGCGCGCTCGGGTTAACCGAGCAAGGCGGGAAGATCCGAGTCGCTCGGACCCGTGAAAAAAAACATGAAGTTCTGGCGGGTTCGGATTCAGAGAAACCGAACCCGCTCATCTCTAACTCCCACTCCTCGTTCTCTAGGATTGACCTGGCTCTTCTCTCGAGCGATCTGATTCCTAGGGTCCGGGATAGCAAATATGAGACTAGGGGTATATCGGATCACTCCCCTTTCACATTGATCCTGGATTTTAATTGCTCTAGAGGCCAAGCAGTGTGGAAGTTTAATCCGTTCTGGCTAGTACATATGGGAGATGGCTCCGATTTGGTGGCTGCGTGGCGGGAATTTTTCGAGATAAACAAGGATGGGCAGCCTATCTCTAATTTATGGGATGCGTTTAAGGCCTTTTTGCGGGGAACCCTAATTAAACGAGTGGCTAATTTAAAAACCTTTTTCAGGCACCGGGAATCCGAACTAGAGACCCTAAGTGTTGCTGCAGAGGCTCAATATTTACAGGATTGCTTGGATAGTTCCAAATCTGCATGGTTGTCAGCTCAGGGGGAATGGAGGGAATGTCTAATGGAAAAGACTCAGCATAGACTCCTCTTCTCCTCTCACGCCTTTTACGCCTCCGGGGATAGGCCGGGATCATATTTAGCCTCCCTGGCACGGGGAGAGAGATCCGCTAATACCGTGGTTGAAATAGAGGCCTCAGACGGTACCACTTTATTGCAGACCCCACAGATTGCGTCGGAATTCGTGTTGTATTATAGGCGATTATACAGCTCTAAACTAGACTGTACCCCGATGCAATTAGACGAATATTTACAGACTATACAGCTCCCCTTGCTGACTTGTGAGGCACATGACTTCCTCGAGGCACCTATCTCGCCAGAGGAGATTGTGGCTGCGATCAATGCTGCTCCCAATGGGAAGGCTTCGGGGCTCGACGGCATACCGTCTGAACTATATAAACATCATTTAGATTTTTTTGTCCCCCAATTACTTGAGTTATATAATCAGATATTCACACAGGAATCCCTCCCATTATCTATGGCAGAGGCATTGATTATTGTCCTTCCGAAGCCCGATAAGGACCTTAGGAAGGTTGATTCTTATAGACCTATCTCCCTTCTACCGACTGACATTAAAATTCTGGCCAAAATCCTGGCATGTAGATTAAATCAGGTCATTACGCAGCTCATACACCCAGATCAGACGGGATTTATGCCCAATAAATCAACATCCATTAATCTCAGACGATTATTTACCCATCTCCAGGTCTCCCGTGAGGCACCCTCATCCATAGTAGTATCATTGGACGCCGCTAAGGCCTTTGACTCCGTGGAGTGGGAGTATTTGTGGAGTATCATGCGCAAGTTTGGTATAGGCCCCAGCTTTATCAAATTCGTTCGATTGCTGTATTCCTCTCCCCTGGCTAGAGTGGCGGTGAATGGCTTTGTATCACATTCCTTTCCATTGTCTAGAGGTACTCGTCAGGGATGCCCATTGTCCCCTACCCTGTTTGCTATGGCCATTGAACCCCTTGCATGTCTTCTGCGAGCGAACCCTGAGATTGTTGGATATACAGTGGGCACCATGGAGGAGAAAATAGCTCTATATGCCGATGACATCCTGCTATTTGTGGACCGCTATGCTGAGTCTATGCCTAAGATTTTAGATATTATTAATAAGTTCGGCTGTTACTCCGGGCTTCTGATCAATTGGGAGAAATCCTCCATTATCCCCCTTCAGGGCGAGGTCCCTGCCCCCCCATTGGTTGTTCTCCCACTAAGATGGGTGAACTCCTTTAAATATCTGGGCATTTGGGTATCCAACGACCCTCATAAATTTACTTCCCTTAATATTACTCCGCAAATATCTTATCTTCGCAATAAAGTGAAGGTCTGGGGGAAACTGCCCCTGACAGTTACAGGGAGGGTTAACTTGGTGAAAATGGTTTTTCAGCCCAAACTCCTGTACATACTACAACAATCCCCAATATACATCCCCCAGAAAACTTTCAAACAGATAGATGGTTTGATGTCCTCTTTGGTCTGGGCTAGTAAATGGGCACGGTTGAAACCTAATTCTTTGACCAGGCCCAAAACTTCAGGGGGGCTGGCTCTTCCCAACTTTCGTTTTTATTACTTGGCAGCACAATTAGCACATCTATGGGAATGGGTTAATGAGTCTGACACTTCGAGTCTGCACTCACAGTTGGTATTACAGGAGTACCCAGGTGGTTCCCCACTGAGACTGCTTCTCTGTGGAAGCGTCAAAATGTCGGCACTACCAATCATTAAACAATATATTACTGTTTGGAGGCTGGCGCACCGGATATTGCAAGGACAGGGCATTGACCCTGACACTCCGCTGGACAATAAATATGGATTGACGGAGTTGTGTCAGCTTCAAGTCAGGGAGGTATGGGAACCATGGGGAGTAACTTCACTGGGACACTTATACACTGACGGGTTTTTTAGATCCTTCCAGCAGATTCAACAGGAATTTAACGTCCCCTCTGCGTATTTTTTTCGCTTCCTTCAATTGCGGCATGCTATGTCTGCCCAATTCCCCGATGGCCCGCCGGCGCTTACTGATTCCCCGGTCAAATTGCTATTGCAGACGGTGGGATCCGGTCATTTAGTCTCCAAAATATATGGCCGTTTACTTCAAATGCATCATATAGACCCCCTTAGCTCCCTCAAGACCAAGTGGGAATCTGATCTAGGTCCAGTGTCGGACGATATATGGGAGGGTGCTCTGGGATCGTGCCGGCTTTCAACATCATCTGTCCGATATCAACAAATTCAGTTGTTCGTGCTACACAGGGTATATATGTCCCCTCTGAGACTGTCGCATATAGGGGGATCCCACAGTTCAAAATGCCCCAAGTGTGGCAGTCTGGGAGCAGACTTTTGGCATATGATATGGCTATGTCCCTTGGTGTCGATCTTTTGGGAGGAGGTTATACGTGCCATAGTTGTTACGGGTATCCCCTCTACCGTGCTTACACCTATCTCTTGTATATTAGCAACTATAGATGAGGAAGCTTTAGATCCGCCCAGTCGACGCTATGTTGTAAGCCTCTGTGCTTTGGCCAAGGTTTGCATAGCCAGACTGTGGATGGCTAATGAAGCCCCAGCCCCACAATCCTGGATTGCTCTGGTTAATACCTCTGTCGCACATGAAAAATTTGTATATCTGGCCAGGAATGCGGAAAAAAAGTTTATTGCTATATGGGGAAAGTGGATGAGCTCTCGCTATTTCGCTTCACGGATGAATACTGCTGAACCCTAGATTTAGTTAACTAACCGATATGAGTGTTTTCTGTGGGAGATCCCTGGGGTGAGTGGACCGTGGCCAGCCGGGTTCAAAGGCATGATACCGCCGTGACAAAGTATAATACGATGTATGTACAATATATAGTAAATTTGGGTCATCACTGCTCTGTTGCTATATAGGACTTTGAATGGGATACATAACACCACGTCACACTATGCTCTTTTTGTAATACCGTAAGCATGTTGTTGATTTTATTACTTTTTTATTTGTTTAAGTGTTTTAGTTTAGTTGATCTATGTTTGTTATGTTTGCCATAGGCAATGTTTAAATGTTAAAGCATTGTAAAAACCAATAAAAACTTATTGAATTTAAAAAACATAAACATATAAATATATAGCATGTAATAATTAAGACCAGGTGTAATCACAACACCCTCTAATGTATCAATAATTTTCCATATTGATATATTAAATATAGACTAGACAACAATTTTTTTTTTCCAATACTGAAATGTCTGGCTTTACTATCATGTAATTACTGTGCTTAATTGTAAATACGTCCAGATTGACAGAGGTTTATCCAAGGGTTCAAGGGAGACTAGATTCCCCTGAGCTTAATTGCGCCCGGCTAATAAATTCAAAAGTCACGAGTGATTATGTCCAAAAGTCTGTGTATATGAAATTCAAACGGCCACAGGTAACTTTACTCACTCTGTCCCTTATGTATATATTGAGGGACCTATTTGAAGGTACAAGGAGTTTGTGCAGCCCGAGCGTCCCCGGGTATGCACTGTCTGGATAGCTGATGATTGTTTACCTGTAGACCGGGACGTTATCCTGGAATCAGCTGGCGGCTTCTATCTGTGCGGCTGGATGTATTAGCGCTGATGGGAAGCTTTCGTCTGAGCCGCAAGCAGCTTCAACAGGCGGGTTGTCTCTCCTAGTGCTCCCGTTCAAACAGCCAGGCACTAAGCCGCTCCAACCAGCCGAAATCTCTCCACTGCGGAACCAACACAGTAATGACTTTGCCTGCACGATCAGTGGCTGGAAGATGCCGGGTGTTTAGGATGAGCCGGACAGGGATCAACTCTGTTCAAATGTCAGTCAATTTGGGAGACGCGTTACGTAACATCCAGTTACTACTTCCATGCCTACGGAAGAAGTAACTGGATTTTACGAAACGCGGAGTGTCCGACTTTCTGTGACGAGCAGTCCTTGTCACATAGATCTTCAAAGCCCTCACAACATCCAAAGACTCAGAGGGAATTGAGGAGTCAGTAGCCACTGGCACCACAGTAGGTTTATGAAAAGCCGACACAACCTTTGGAAGAAACTGCTGACGCGTGCTGAGCTCAGCTCTATCCTCATGGAAAATGAAGTAGGGGCTTTTACAGGATAAAGCACCCAATTCCGACACACGTCTAGCAGATGCTAATGCCAACAGTGTGACAGCCTTCCAAGTGAGAAACTTAACCTCAACCTGTAAAGGCTCGAGCCAATCCGATTGCAGGAACTGCAACACCACGTTAAGATCCCAGGGTGCCGTAGGAGGCACAAAGGGTGGTTAGAACCCCTTTCAAGAAAGTCTGAACCTCAGGGGGAAGGCAGTCAATGGTTTTTGGAAGAAAATGGATAAGGCTGAAATTTGGATCTTTATGGATCCCAAACGCAGTCCCACATCCACACCTGCTTGCAGTAAGAGTAGAAACCATCCAAGTTGAAACTCCACTGTAGGAAAGTTCCTGGATTCACACCAAGACACATACTTTTTCCAAATGCGATGGTAATGTGTTGACGTTACTCCTTTCCTTGCCTGTATCAGGGTAGGAATAACCTGGGCCGTAATGCCTTTCCGAGCTAAGATCCGGCGTTCAACCTCCATGCCATCAAACATAGCCGTGGTAAGTCTTAATAAGCGAACGGCCCTTGTTGCAGAAGGTCCTCTCGAAGAGGAAGAAGCTTCGGATCTTCCAGCAGTAACTCCAGAAGATCCGCATACCAAGCTCTTCTTGGCCAGTCCGGAGCAATGAGGATCGCCTGAACTCTTGTTTCTTCACAAGTTTTAGACTTCTTGCGATGAGTGGAAGTGGAGGGAACACATACACTGGCTTGAACACCCACAGAGTTACCAGGGTGTCCACCGCCACTGCCTGTGGGTCTCGCAACCTGGAACAGTACCTCCGAAGCTTCTTTTTGAGGTGGGAGGCCATCATGTCTATTTGAGGTACACCCCAAAGATTTGTCATCTCTGTGAACACCTCCGTATGGAGGTTGAACTCTGAGGACACCTTGCAGGAAAGTGTGAACTGTTGCCAAAAGGGCCAAACGTCTTTGAAAGTAAATTGATAAGGCCGAAACCTGCACCTTTAGTTTAGACAAACGTAGTCCTCCATCTAACCCCGTCTGTAAAAATAGCAAAAGACGGGATAACTTGAAAGATGATGTCGGAACACTCAGAGCTTCACACCAACCTATATAAGCACGCCAAATTATGTGGTAATGAGCTACTGTAACTGGCTTCCTAGCACGTAACACGGTTGGTATAACCGATTCTAGAATGCCCTCTCGCCTCAAGAGAGCGGTTTCAACAGCCACCTACCCCCACCCCCCCGTCAAACGCAGCCGCGCTAAATCATGGTACAGGAACGGACCCTGCTGTAGCAGGTCTGGATGTAGCGGGAGCGTCCACGGTTCATCTGCGCGTTAACTGCGGAGATTCGAGAACCATGCTCTCCGAGGCCAATGAGGTGCCACTAGTATGACTGTCGTGGACTCTTGTTTGATCCGCTTTAGCAATCGAGGAAGTAGCGGAAAAGATGGAAAAAGATACACAAGGCTGTACGGCCACGCGATTGTGAGAGCATCCACCGCCACTGCCTTTGGATCTCTTGTTCTGGACACATACTGGGGTGTTTGATGATTTTGACGGAATGCCATGAGATCCACCTGTGGGTAAACCGACCGCTGGACCAACATCCGGAACACTTCTGGATTTAATGCCCATTCTCCTGGATGAAAATCCTGACGCTGAGACCGCTTCCCAGTTGTCCACTCCTGGTATGAACACTGCCGACAATATCACTTGGTGATTCTCGGCCCAATTCAGGATGCAAGCAACTTCCCGCATGGCAATGCGACTTCGAGTTCCTCCTTGTTTGTTGATGTATGTGACTGTTGATGCACCGAGACCGTCCGTGGTTTGAGCTCCAGCTGTACCAGATGACGAATTCTCTGTGCTTTCTGTTCTGGCAGGTAAATTCATTGGTCCACCGTATCGAGAATCATTCCTAGGAATTTAAGTCTCTGCGACTGAATCAGGTTTGATTTCTTGAAGTTGACAATCCAACCGTGCTGAACTAGTACATTGTGTGTTAGTAAGGCATGTTGAAGGAGTATCTGTTGAGACGGATCTTTGATGAGTAGATCGTCTAAGTACTGAGCTATTATCACTCCCAGGGATCTGAGATGAGATATCATCACAGACGTCACCTTTGTGAATATCCGAGGCGCTGACTAGAGGCCAAACGGTAGTGCCTGAAAATGATAATGGTGTACTGCAAACCTCAAGTACCCTTGATGCGGTGGCCAAATTGGAATGTGTAAGTACGCATCCTTGAGATCCAGCGAAATCATGAATTCCTGTTCTAAACCTGCAATCACTGACCGCAGGGATTCCATCTTGAATCTGTAGTAAGTGACGTACTGATTGAGCCCCTTCAGATTCCATATCGGTCTGACCGAGCCATCCGGCTTTGTTACTACAAAAGAATGGAATAATAACCTTGACCCTGTTGGTGAACTGGAACCGGAATTAAAACTGCTGAATCTACGAGAGACTGAATTGTGTTTTGCAGAACCGCCTTTTTGTCCCCCGAGACAGGCAGACTTGTCTCGAAAAAGCGCATTGGTGGAAGACAATCAAACTCTATTTTGTTACGTTTGGACACTTGTCCATTTGTGGATGTCTGAAACCATGCCAAGTGAAACGTCTGAAGGCATGCTCCCACAACTGAAGATCCAAGATGGACTGGAAGCCCTTCATGCCACTGGCTTGTCAGCGGTCTGTGTCCTGACGACGGTTAGTGGTTTGTTGAAAACCATGTCCTCTACCACGTCTACCTTGTATGGTTGTTCCTCTAGCACGGCCTCGAAAGGACTGAGGTCTAAAAGATTTGAACGTTGGTCCAGCGTATTTCTGTTTAGGAACTTGTGCAGGCAATGGAAGGAAAACAGACTTTCCCCCAGTGGCCTGAGAAATCCATTTGTCCAATTCAGGACCAAACAACATATCGCCAGCGTAAGGCAACGCTTCTTTTCCTCGTTTGGACTCTGCCTCCACCAGCCAAGAATGCAGCCAAAGTGCACGTTGTGCCACCACTAGTGAAGCTGAAATGCGAGAACTAACCTGGCTGACATCCATAGAAGCCGTACCTTGATACTCTGCAGATTCACAGATGTGATCAGCCAGAAGTATAAGGTGATCTTCTTGTAGGCCCAACTTGAGCTGTGTTGCCCATGCAGCTACAGCCTTGTTAACCCAAACTCCAACCAAAGCAGGTCTAAGCATCACCGTTATTGCTGTATACATTGACTTTAGCATAGCTTCTAACTTACGCTCTGACGGATCTTTAAGCGTCGTAGCAGCTGGTACTGGAATGGTTAACTTCTTAGAAAGTTTTGACTCCGATGATTCCACGGCCGGTGGATTTTTGCCCAATTGGCCGTCATAGACTCTGGGAACGGGTAGCTAGACAGAAACCGCCGAGGCAGAGAAAACCGTTTATCTGGATTCTCCCATGCTTCTGTTAACTGCTTAAGATAATCTGAATAAGGAAAACACACCGGTGTTCTCTGTCTCTTCGCAAATAACAGCTCATCACTTGAAAGAGGTTCTTCAGTTTCTGTAAAATTTAGAACTTGACGTACTGGGTCTGGGACTCCAGGTCGACAACAAAAAGGTTGACACACCTTAGGTCGACGCCAATTGGTCGACACACCTTAGGTCGACGCCAATTGGTCGACACACCTTATGTCGACGTGGACAAAAGGTCGACATGAACAAGGTCGACATGGAAAAAGGTCGACATGAGTTTTTTATGTTTTTTTTGGTGTCGCTTCGCTCGCCATGCTTCGGGCATGGTGCCTTCACTCCGCTTCGCTCGGCACAGATTACCGTTCCAATCATAGTCCACGTGGATCGTTAAGTATGAAAAGGTTCCAAAAAAGAAAAACATTGTGAAAAACTCATGTCGACCTTTTTCCATGTCGACCTTTTTCCATGTCGACCTTTTTCCATGTCGACCTTTTTCCATGTCGACCTTTTTCCATGTCGACCTTTTTCCATGTCGACCTTTTCCATGTCGACCTTGTTCCCGTCGACCTTTTGTCCATGTCGACCTAATGTGTGTCGACCAATTGGCGTCGACCTAAGGTGTGTCGACCTGGAGTCTGGATACCGAAGTACTGCCCTGATGAGATTATCTATGGCTGGGCTATCAGTAACCTCACTATCTGACTCCTGGGCCACCTCACCTTCCTCCTGTTCTTGAGAAATCAGGTCTGGCATTGAATCGTCAGAATGCAACATAGCTGAAACTGGTAAATTATAAGAGAAATTATAACAATTTTTCGGAATTGAGCTAGACTTGGACTTTTGCAAAGTACTAGACCTCTTCTGAGCCCCTTCTGGTATCTCAGGAGGTATTACCCTAGCCTCAGATTTAGCCGCTTCATGCTCCTATTGTGCAACGACCAATTCTGATTGTAAACCAGTCATCACCTCCGCCAGCATCGTCCAAGGAGGATCAGGGTACTGATTCGTATTTGAAGCCGTATTTGCAAGACCTATTGTGCATGGGGTAGTTCCATCAGGTAACACACTCTTACTGACCTTGCAGCTAAGCTACTTTTTTGCTTTTGCATTAGCTTTACTCATTATGTAGACAAAGACAGACAAGTCCTCACGACTCAGTAAAACCTTTTCCTTAAAGTGTGTTTATTCCAAAAGTGCAAAACACTCTGGTACCCACTATAAGCAGTGAAATATGCTATCCAAAATTCCTACTAACACCCCTGCACCATCCAGTGGCTGAGTGTTGTAGTACCGGGCCAAACTTCCTGAAAAAAACGAAACAGGAAGTTGACTTAAAATGGCATCCAGCCATGTCACGTTACAATAATCTGAGTCCCAACAGACGATATAACTGTAAATATACCCTCCTATGCATATATTATACATTAAAATATATATAATATATACATGTGTATTAACCAGATACCAGGTTTTGCCATAATGAAACTCCCCAGAGCCGCTGTGCTGCAGGTATAATCCTCCCACCTCTGGCTCCCGCGATCTCCCCTCTGCTGCCTTGTTACCTGTAGCGCTGGCAGACCGTGGCAGGAGTGTAAGCTGAGCCGTCCGCCCCACTTGAGAAGTCCCCCCTCTCCCGCCGTGATTATAGCTAGCGTCGGACAGAGGAGGGAGCAGGGGGGCATGATCAGACGCCCAGCGGCTGCAGCGTGGCTGCCTGCGGCTGGGCTGGAGGGTGGAGGGAGCCGGGGGGCATGATCAGACGCCCAGCGGCGGCGGCGTGGCTGTCCGCGGCTAGGCTGGAGGGCGGAGAGAGCCGGGGAGCATGATCAGACTCCCTGCGGCAGCAGCGTAGCTGTCCATGGCTGGGCTGAGTAGCGGCCAGTGGGAGGCAGGGGCTTGGTGCAGCGGCAAGACGCTGGGCTTTCTATTAACAGGTGCCCACAGCGGGCGGCAGAATGAATGCCCCGATCCCCTCGCAAATAACATGAAAGGATCGGCGGCAGTGTGAGCTGCCTGGCCGCTCATTACCTGATCCAGTGGAGGCTATAACGGGGCTTCTCACAGCAAGCTCTGTCCAGCTCCTTCCTGCAGCTCTAGGCTACAATCAGCTCTCTGCTGATTATGGTCTATGGCGGTGCTCCTCTCCTGAGCGCCGACAAGCCAACTGCTGCAGCATCAACAATCCCGGTCCCAAGCTTCTTTATAAACTGAGAAGGGATTAAGTGTAAAACAAAAATAAAATCTAGTAAAAAATAGAAGTTAGCTGTGGAGACCTCTCCACATGTGCTCTATCCCGACTGAGCACAGAAAAAACACTGAGGCATCTTGGGATTATCGAGGGTTACTAATTTAAATATTTAAATGTGCCTATCCCTGCTAATGCCCCGTCCCTATCCCAAGAGTACTCCAGTGACCCCTAGTAGATGAAAAAGAAATACCTCTACACAACTACACATTCCAGCATTGACCATCAAGGTGTAGTTTAAATTAAAATTATACTCTGTGCTGACACGGATATGGGCCCTCATTCCGAGTTGTTCGCTATTTTTTTCGTTCGCACAAGGTATGCGCAAAATTGCGAACATGTTGCAAAATAGCGAATATCCGCCTCCAACGTATTTTTGCTAATTCGTCCGCAGTATAACACAAAGTGGGCGTACGCCAAATGACATCGCAGCAATGCGAAACCATCGCATTAACACAAACCGCAACGTAAAAATACTAAGTTTTCGTAGATTTACACATTCTTCTTAAAAGTGCACACTTTTGCGGAAAAACGCACAACAATGTTTTTTTTTTCTATTAAGTGAAATTACACCTTTCAGTTTAAAGTCCACAAGCCCTCCTCAATTACGAATCCAATTAGTGTAATGAATGACAATGGTCCTGACCAATTAAGTCTTCAAAGAATACCAGAAGAACACTTTGTAGGCATAATTGGCCATAAACATTGATCTGGAAAAATTACAAATATAGATATGGGAAATGTGCCTGGTCTAATGCAAATGTTTGAAGTATTGTGTAGATGTGTAGTGTGTAAATAAATGTGTTTATATGTATTTATAATTCATAACCTCCTAACTGTTTTAAAAAAAAAAAAAATTTGTTGGTGTATTTTTATGAAATGATTCTTAAGTAAGATGTGTGAACTGTTTTAGGTCACCAATTTCTGCATGCCAATGTGCTGTTCCTTTATAGCATAAATAAACACAACACCCGCTTAACTTCAACAATTTTTTTTTTTTTTTTCTGAAATTAAAATGTGAACAAAATAAAAATTATAAACTTAAAAAAAATTCTCAATTGCCTTAATATCAGCAATTACTGCCCTTAAATTTCCTTTTAGGCGTTGTAAAAGTGCAGGCATACTGGTGGGATCTCCAACTGCACAATCTGAAAAGAAGAGTCAAAGAAAACATTACTAACTTACTCACATTACCTATTATACAAGCAAGGCACAAAGCACACTTTAATGCAGGCATGTCCAAACTGCGGCCTTCCAGCTGTTGTGAAACTACATGTACCAGCATGCCTTGACACAGTTTTGGGGTCAGAGAATGCAAAAGCTGTGTCAGGGCATGCCTGGGATGTGTAGTTTCTCAACAGCTGGAGGGCCGCAGTTTGGACAGGCCTGCTTTAATGGCAAAGTGACTACATCATGGCTGTTTTAAGGATAAATCAGTAGCAGAACAACACACAAGCCTGCTCAGCAATGTTTATTTTTAATTATTCTTTTTTTATAAAGTGTACCACACCATGAGGGACATTTACTACTATGGGAGTTCTATTTAAGATGGGACGTTGACCATAGCAACCAATCAAATTCTACATATTATCTTGTATAAGGGGTCAAAAAAATTACAAGTATAATCTTATTGGTTGCTATGGGCAACATCCCATCTTAAAGAGAACTACCATCTTAGTAAATGTAACACCATGTTGGCATTCATTCACATCTGGAGTGAAGGCAACTTATCTGTTTTTGGGTTGGCCCTGCATCATCACACTGCATATCAACATCTTCAGAAGAACAACATATCCTAGCATGGCCACACTCCCTGAAAGCCTGCCTTACTACATAAGGTCAAACAGGTTTTGAAAAATGAAATAAACATTTTGTGAGTGTAACTTTCACAGCACAAATCATTGTGTCGTTAGGCTGGCTAACAAAGTGAAGCATGTGAGTTGAAAGTGCAAATATTATGAATACCCAGGCACAAGTGTAAAAGACCAACAACATACTAAACTCCACTCAGGTCTAACCGTTTCACTGACAACCTAGCACATATAAACCCTGTTGTCCTGGCAACACTGTCGACCTAATGAGTGTCGACCTAGAGTGGACAGACAAAACATTGCACACATAGACACTGTACATCTAATGATACTCACATAAATGTAAACGCAACATCTAGACAATGAAGAAGAACACAAACATTTTTCCTTGGGCCAAGATTGCCCACAGTACAACACTGCATGTTTTGTAATTGTAAGTGTAAGTAGGTAACCAATACATTTTACATTTTAAAACACTTACTCGCATCTGCCACATGCGGACTCCCCGGAATATCCACAGGGGCTTCTTCGGCCCATTCACTGGGTGGGGAAGGAGGCTGGATGGGGGAAGGAGGAGGGATTGGGGACCTGCCTTCAGAGGGTGGGTCTGAGGGGGAGGGGGGCGGAGAGGGTGTTTGGGCAACAGAGGCGGAGCGGGCAAGAGAGGGGGAGGGGGGCTGAGAAGGGGACTGGGAAGGAGAAGGGGATTGGGCAACAGAGGGGGAGGGGGCCAGAGAGGGGGTCTGGGATAGAGAGGGGGAGGGGGGCTGAGAAGGGGACTGGGAAGGGGATTGGGCAACAGAGGGGGAGGGGGCCAGATAGGGGGTCTGGGATAGAGAGGGGGAGGGGGGCTGAGAAGGGGACTGGGAAGGAGAAGGGGATTGGGCAACAGAGGGGGAGGGGGCCAGAGAGGGGGTCTGGGAAAGAGAGGGGGAGGGGGGCTGAGAAGGGGACTGGGAAGGAGAAGGGGATTGGGCAACAGAGGGGGAGGGAGTCTGGGAAAGAGAGGGGGAGGGGGGCTGAGAAGGGGACTGGGAAGGAGAAGGGGATTGGGCAACAGAAGGGGAGGGGGGCTGAGAAGGGGACTGGGAAGGAGAGGGCGATTGGGCATCAGAAGGGGAGGGGGGCTCAGAAGGTGACTGGTCGGGGCTCCCAGCAGCAGCTTGCCGTTGTGGTGGTCCTAGAATGACATATGTAATATTTAGGTTGTAGCATGACACATTTTAACAACACCATTTTTCAATTACACTGTTCTGTCCCATGTTAAAGACACTGGGGTAACATTAATAGGTTTTTCTAATTTTTAAACTGGTGATGTTGGCCAATCAGTTTATACCTAACATTTATTAAGTTGCTTATAGAATCTAATAGATTGAATCTGATTGATTGCTATAGGCAACATCACCAGTTCTAAAAACCTCCCACCTTATTAAAATTACACCACTGAGCAAGTTATTGGGTTCAGGTGACAGCCTGTGTAGCACCTCTGTACAACAACATGCACTTTTTCAGAAGCACTTTGCTACACAGTTAGTACTGCTTGCCCTAACCACACAGACTGTGTCATGTTTATTCTACAATAGTTCATTGTCAGTGTGAAAATTTTCACACTATCACTTAGTGAAAATATGCAAAGTTTTTGCTAATAATCTCAGTGTTATGTAATGCATTAAACTTACTGCGTCTACGTAATTCCCGGATTTGTTGGCGGAGTTCCGCCAACAGGTCCGGCGTCCGCCTGCGGAGGTCGCTCCACCGCCTCTCTAACTGTATGATGGTCCGCCTGCTGCGGCTGCGGGTCCTCAATAAGCGGCGGACCTCCGCGTAGGCCTCGCGCTTTACCCTATTTGGGACAAAGGGCCCTGCGCGGCCTACGCGGCTGTCCATCACTGCCACCAGGACGCGCAGCTCGCGGCGTGTGAATGCTGCTGCGCGCATCATGGCAATGGCGTTTTTCATATATGGGCTTATATTTATAGTTTGTGGTTGCATGTGATTGGTTGGAAATGTATGGTGTCATCTGTAATAAACTTTATTGATATGTGTACATTGATGTGCAGGACAGTTTGTATAGTTCTCATGGAGCGGTGATTCGCACACGGGGACACACACACACACAAACACACACATATCATTCAAATATGGCTTCAAATCATAAACATATTAGTCTTCACATATATATATAAAATAAAAACATTTTAAAATAATAAAAACCATTGGATACAACAATCTTACACAACATACATGAGAAGGAGAATATTGCATTAAAAAAATGTACTGAAACAATATAAAATACTCTCAAAACTCACTCAGAAATGTGCTCTCTCAGAAATGTCCACCGTGCTTCAGTAATTTTCCGCATACACCCACACACAGGCTGCATGCAGGGCGTTCATATAGCCAGTGCAGCAATTACTGGACCAATTAGCATAATATACACCTGCGCGGAATTCCGCACCGGAAAACGCAAGCAGCTATAAATAGCTGAACACTCGTGCATACACACATGCTACCAGCAACATGGCTACTCGTGAGCAGACGGCAGCAGAGATGGACGAGGTGCAGAAGCAGATGGCAGCTTTAGCACACAGAAGCTTAGCACTGCGGAGGCAGATGCTTGAGTTTGCCAATGCTGACTCTGAAATAGCAGGACCCAGTACTATACAAACTCCTTCTTCTGCTACCCAGGAGTTAGGAGTGAATCCCCTGCCAGACATAGCTAGTGGGGAAACTGAGGGTGATTCTGGACTAACAGCTCAAACACAAACTACACAAGCAGCTAGTAAAGAGGAAGATGGTGATGAAGGTCAGGATGATAGCTCACAGGCTACTTCAAAAAAAAAGAAAAGACAGCCCGCCTTCACTAAGAGGGAGTTACGGATTTTGGTCACACAGGCCATGCAAAAAATACATCGAGGACCCAAAAACATGGTTGCTGCAACCAAAGACAGAATTTGGAGGGACATCACTAATTCTGTTCATGAAGTCGGCTCAATAGTCCGAACATCACAGGAAGTTCGAAGACTGTAAGTGTATATTGCCAGTCCATTATCTGTGCCAAGTATTCTTAAAAAGTTAGCTAGATGTGATGTTGCCTATAGCAACCAAATGCATAGCATGTGTACAATATATTAAAGCAGGTTTTCAAAATTTAACGCTACCTTGCCCCTATTTTTACCCACATATGTAGTTGGGCCGACTTCAAATCCCGCCTGAAGGGCAAGAGGTCTGCGGAGTGGAATGCCTCGAGGGCAACAGGGGGAGGACCAGCTGCCACTGTGGAATACACAGATCTGGAGGAGATAGCGATGGACTGTGTGAGCTACGAGGAGGGGGTTGGGGTGTCTTATATGAACACGGACCTGCCTGAAATACTCCATGCACATGACTTGCCAGGTAAGTTTACACACACATTTTTTTTTTGTTTACATTTTTTGGGATACAAAAGTCTCATTGTTTTTATCTACTCTTTTTCCACTCATTCTTCTATTTGCTTTGCTCATAACACAGCACAGGGGGGTGAGCAGGTAGAGTCACAGGAGAGTTATGTGGCTGAGGCTGAGGTGGAGGGACCTAGTGTGTCTGGCAGTGTGGGACCACAAATCCCACCCATCCAGATTCCAACTGGCCCCCCCACCCAACCCTCTGCTATCCCGGAAATCCTGACTGAAATAGCCAGGTATGGTGAGAGCCTGAATGCTTTTCAGGACAGGATGCTCCGGGAGGTAAGCCAGATACCTGTCCGGCTCACTGAGCACAGAACCAGTGTGGAGCAAGGTGTAGCTCAACTCTGCCAAGGTCTGGCAGAGATCAGGCAGGGACAAGATCAACTCGCCTCCTCCTTCCATGAACTTGCCAATTCCATTCGGCAAGGGCTCCAGGACATCGCAGTCTCCCTTGCCCACAGTGGCAGAGAGCCAGCCACATCGGCTCCCTCCCCTCACCCTGCCCAGGAAGAACATCCAGCTGGGCAGGGCACTCGAAGGTCGCTCCGCAGACCAAGCCAAGAAGATCATCATCAGGCGGGGAAGAAAAAGAGAAAGTGATGTCTTTCCAGATGAGCAGCACCCATGTTTTACATGTTGCATCAATGTATTTTTTGATTTTGGCTTGTGTGGCCAGAATGTAGAACTCCCTCAAAGTGAAAGGTTTTCTTTAAATTGTAGCCTGTGAGTTATTTGTGCCTACACCTGAGCCATCTTCCTCTTCCTAGCGTGCTGTGTATGTTTGTGTGTTTGTTCCGGAATCTACCTCAGTTCCCCTAAAAGTTTAGTCTGGCTGGGGGTTCACTTAATTGAAACATCACATTTTGTCAGAAGAAGGGGTTACCATAGTACTGGGTTCTGCTATGTGCATTTGCCCAATGCCATCTGCTTGCTGCTATGTCCATCTCTGTATGTGATGCTCATTTGTAGCCATGTTGTGTTGTTGATTTTGAACTTTTTTTGAAGTAAAAAATAATTACTTTACAATTGTTTGTATGTTTTATTAAAGGTTATGCACTCATTAAAACTGTGCCCTGTAAACTTGAACATGGCATATTGACATTTGTGGAACAAGGGAACAATCAGAATATTAAGACAAACATTGCATAGTGTAATTTTAAATCTGTATGCCTTGCACAACACTTAATTGACCATATAATAAAAAAAAAACTTGGGTTACTAGGGGCAACATGCCATAGTATTAGATATGGACACATATTCCCCCCCCCAAAAAAAAAACATATTAAGTCACATGAAATGTAGGCTGCCTTATGGTGCTCATGTTATTTGGTATGTACAAAGGAATATGTCTATGTTGAGAAGATTTAGCTGATGTAGTTTATAAGTATGTTTAGTCACATTTGAGATTTAGTCACATTTGAGATTCTTAAACAAATAATTAAAACATGCATTTAACATCAGTTAATTTTTATTGGTACAAAAAATACAGTGCATTATTTGTGAGTGTGTCAGATTTGTTTGTGCTAACAATACAAATATGAAGTGGCCATATAATTGCTGTTTGTATTATTTTGTAAGAGCAGTGCTTTGCGAGTAAATGCTCAACAGGTGAATTCAGTTGCTAATTAATTGCTAATTAGAGCAGACACACACTTGTAACATTACTTCGCAAGTGCTGAGTAGCTGCAGACTCACTCTTCGGCTGCGTCAAGATAGCGAACATTTGTTATGTACTTTTAACATAGTATACGCATTTTTGCCAAAAACACGCCTACTGCTGGATGCATATTCCCACACTAGCGGCCCACTTTCACGCCCATTTCGTAGGATTGCGAAGCCGTGCCTCTGCCACGCCTCCGTCACTCCCCGTTTTCGTTTGTGTATTACGAGCAGTTTTTCTTATAGTAATTCTGCACAAGTGTCATATCGCTATCTTTGCGCATGCGTATTTCCGCTTTTGCGCTTGCGCAGTATGAGGTTTTCCTGCCGTATGCGATGATCCGCTGCGAACAACTCGGAATGAGGGCCCTGGTTCTGAATGGCCACTTTTCCTTGTCAACTGCAAGAGAAAGCATCATTGCAGCAGGTGGAATATGAGCTATACTCCAAAATCCTGTGTTTGCTGACATTGGTCTTTATTACTTTTTTTTTGTTGTTTATTTTTGTTGTTTGGGGGGAATGTTAGGTGAAGAGTTAATGTAATATAATGGCAATTTTTCTTTAAGACAGTGGTTTCCAAACTTTTTTGAGTTACAGCACCCTAGAGCAGCCTTTTTCAACAGGTGTGCCGCGGCACACTAGTGTGCTGCAGGCAGTTGCCAGGTGTGCCGCCACTGATGCCCACCAGAGATGCCTGCCTCCTGCCGCCGCCCGCAAACAGACCCGGCGCCGCCGCATGCACACAGACCCGGCGCACGCACACAATACCGTCGCAGTCGCCAGGCCCAGGCACTGCTGCCCGCACACAGAACTGCCGCCAGGCAGATGTACCTGTGCTCGCCAGTCAGCGCTGCACTTCTGCATCAGCCGGCCCGCACCGAATGTTGCGTTCTCCCCGCCTGCAGTGCACAAACACTCTCTGCTGTTCCTCCTCCATGCTTCCTTGTCCCAGCGCTCCTCACTGAGAGGGAAAGATGTAAGGTTAGAAATATATATATAAAACATTAATGTGCAAGAAATTACCATGGTGGGGGGTAGGTGTGTGGAATTACTGTACGGGGCGGCAGGTGTGTGGAATTACAATGTGGGTATGTGTGTATGACTACTATGTGGGGCAGGTGTGTGGAATGACAATGGGGGGCAGGTATGTATAATTACTATGGGTGGGACAGGTGTAAGGAATTACAATGGGGGCATGTGTGTGGCTTGACAATGGGGGGGGGGGCAGGTGTGTGGAATTAGAATGGGGCATTAATATAAATCTGTTTTATTACTGTGAGGCCAAAAAAACTAATGGTGTGCCTTGGCAATTTAAACATTTTGTTTAGTGTGCCACAATTTTAAAAAGGTTGAAAATCACTGTCCTAGAGTGTCAGTATGGTTTTTTTTTTCACAGCACCCCTAGTCCACAAGTTTCATATTGAGAAATTCAGAAAAAAATATTACATTAAGTAAATTGTAATTATATGTCATCCTTAGGTACAGTTATGTGGTGAGGGACAGGATTTGCTTCTATTTGTCCACATATTTTATGATTGGAAGCCGCAAGCCATGGTTTTTTCTATTACAGTACATTGACCATAAATAAAAATTTTTGGTCCTGGACCAGCAACCCAAATTACCCAATTTGGGAACCACTGCTTTAAGGGATCAGAGTGGCAAAATTTTCATTGTTTCATAGAGTCTAAAACATGATTGATGTGGATTTTTTTAAATGTCAATTTATTTGTATATTTGAACACCTACTAGGACTTGAAACAGCGCTTGGGCCATCGCCTTCAACTAACAGACTTGTTAATAAAACCTGTACAAAGAATTATGAAATACCAGCTACTTTTAAAGGTAAGTGGTACGATGTACGAAAATGCCTCATTCCATTTGTAGTCTGGTTGTAAAGTGCCTCACTTGTTCTTGCATGTTAGTTTTGCCTGCTTTCCCTTTGCCTTATTGCTGCCCCAATATTTATTTTCTGATGTCTGATTTTGTAGTGCCCCTGTAATTCTTTCTTTTCCCCTTAGTCATCCCACAATTATATATCAACATACATAATTTAGTAGCCTTTAACCATGGCAAGGCTTTCATATTCTGTATATTGCAGAAACTATGACATGAGTAGGGGCTTAGGAGGATCTAAGGTGTGTGCAGTGCACACAGGCCCCTGGGTCCGGAGGTGCCCACACCCTGCACCCATGTTCAATTACGTACCTCTTCGGAGTCCCACATTGGCACTTTCGCTGCAGCAGAAATCACTTGGAAAATGGCGCTTTGGCCATTTTCTTTGTTGCATGCACAGTAAAGATTAGGCGCCGGGAACATAAGCAATAGAGATTAGTTGCTGGGAACAGTGTCATGTTTCCGGAGACCTGCACATGCTCCATGATCAATATCGTCTAGTGTTTTCCCTACCCTCTTGGGCTGCCGATGTAGTGCGTAGACACTGTACGATATCGTTCAGTGACGTCACCAGTTTTGGACAATATGTCCAAATTCAGCTGCATGTACAGACGACAGAGGGGGTCCATAATGACACATGGGAGTGCACATCATTCATTATTTGTAGCGTACACACTGGGCTATATTACAAATTACAGTGCATCACAGCGCTTCACTTTTTCCACATTTTGTTATGTTACAACCTTATTCCAAACTGGAATAAATACATTTTTCCCTCAAAATTCTACACACAATACCCCATAATGACAACGTGAAAAAAGGTGTTTGGTGTTTTTTTTTGGAGCTTTTTGCAAATTTATAAAAAATTAAGAACTAAGAAATCACATTGTATATAAGTATTCACAGTCTTTGCCATGAAGCTCAAAATTGAGCTCAGATGCATCCTGTTTCCACTGATAATCCTTGAGATGTTCCTACAGCTTAATTGGAGTCCACCTGTGGTAAATTCAGTTGATTGGATATGATTTGGAAAGGTACACACCTGTCTATGAGGGTGATTCAGAGTTCATCACAGCAGCAAATTTGTTAGCAGTTGGGCAAAACCATATGCACTGCAGGGGGGGTGGTAGATATAACATTTGCAGAGAGTTAGATTTGGGTGGGTTACTTTGTTTCTGTGCAGGGTAAATACTGGCTGCTTTATTTTTACACTGCAATTTAGATTTCAGTTTGAACACGCCCCACCCAAATCTAACTCTCACTGCACATTTTATATCTGATCCCCCTGAAGTGCACATGGTTTTGCTCAACTGCTAACGAATTTGCTGCTGCGATCAACTCTGAATTACGCTCTATATAAGGTCCCACACTTGACAATGCTTGTCTGAGCACAAATCAAGCATGTAGTCAAAGGAATTGTCTGTAGACCTCCGAGACAGTATGGTCTCGTGGCACAAATCTGGGGAAGGGTTCCGAATAATATCTGCTGCTTTGAACGTCCCAATGAGTACAGTGGCCTCCATCATCCATAAACGGAAGAAGTTCGGAACCACCAGGACTCTTCCTAGAGCTGGCCGGCCGTCTAAACTGAGCGATCGGGGGAGAAGGGCCCTAGTCAGGGAGGTGACCAAGAAGCCAGTAGTCACTCTGTCAGAGCTACAGCATTCCTCTGTGGAGAGAGGAGAACCTTCCAGAAGGACAACCATCTCTGCAGCAATCCACCAATCAGGCCTGTATGGTAGAGTGGCCAGACGGAAGCCACTCCTTATTAAAAAGCACGAGGCAGCCCACCTGGAGTTTGCCAAAATGCACCTGAAGAATTCTCAGACCATAAGAAACAAAATTCTCTGGTCTGATGAGACAAAGGTTAAACATTTTTGTGTGAATGCCAGGTGTCATGTTTGGAGGAAACCAAGCACCCGCTCATCACCTGGCCAATACCATCCCTACAGTGAAGCATGGTGGTGGCAGCATCATGCTGTGGGGATGTTTTTCAGCGGCAGGAACTGGGAGACTAGTCTGGATATAGGGGAAGATGAATGCAGCAATGTACAGAGACATCTTGGATGAAAATCTGATCTAGAGCGCTCTTGACCTCAGACTGAGGCAGCAGTTCATATTTCATCAGGACAACGACCCTAAGCACGCAGCCAAGATATCAAAAGAGTGGCTTCAGGAAAACTCTGTGAATGCCCTTGAGTAGCCCAGCCAGAGGCCAGACTTGAATCTCTGGAGAGATCTGAAAATGGCTGTGCACCGACGCTTCCCATCCAACCTTATGGAGCTTTAGAAGTACTGCAAAGAGGAATGGGCGAAACTGCCCAAAGATAGGTGTGCCAAGTTTGTGCCATCATATTCAAAAAGACTTGAGGCTGTAATAAAGGTAAATGCTCAAGGTACATAAACAAAGTGTTGATCAAAGGCTCTGAATACTTATGTACATGTGATCTCTTAGTTTTCTTATTTTGGAAAAATCTCAAAAACACTTTTTGTCATTATGGGGTATTGTGTGTAGAATTTTGAGCGAAAAAATGAATTTATTCCATTTTGGAATAAGGCTGTAACATAACAAAATGTGGAAAAAGTGAAGCGCTGTAAATTCTTTCCGGATGCACTGTATATCACTCAGGAGGGTGAAAATGAACAGTATAGTTTAAAATATCACGTAGTGTATACGCACCTTTACTCTTTTGCATGTCATTTGTTACTTGCATCATGTGTCTAATGCAGTGAGAGTGAGTTGAGTGATACACTAGGTAGCTGATCTATTGTAGAGTCACTTGCCTATACATTGTGCTTTGGTAGTAAAATCCTTATTACAGCCCAGAAAGTGCTAAGGTACTCTTAGCTCTTTCTAAAGACTTGTCCAGAGTTTGGAAGCTTCTGTGAATCTTTGTATCAACATGTACAGGTGAAACTTAGAAAATTAGAATATCGTGCAGAAGTTCATTTATTTCAGTAATTCAACTTAAAAGGTGAAACTAATGTATTATGTAGACTCATTACATTAAAAGTGAGATATTTAAAGCCTTTGTTTGTTATAATTTTGATGATTGTGGCTTATAGTTTAAGAGAACCCCAAATCCAAAATCTCAGAAAATTAGAATATCACATAAAATCAATAAAAAAAGGATTTTTAAATATAGAAATGTCTGCCCTCTGAAAAGTATAATCATGCATATGTACTCAGTACTTGGTTTGGGCCCCTTTTGCATGAATTACTTCCTCAATGCGGCGTGGCATGGATTCTATCAGCCTGTGGCACTGCTGAGGTGTTATGGAAGACCAGGATGCTTCAATAGCGGCCTTCAGCTCTTCTGCATTGTTCGGTCTTTTGTCTCTCATCTTTCTCTTGGCAATGCCCCATAGATTCTCTATGGGGTTTAGGCCAGGCGAATTTGCTGGCCAATCCAGCACAGTAATCCCACGGTCATTGAACCAGGTTTTAGTACTTTTTGCAGTGTGGGCAGGTTCTAAGTCCTGCTGGAAAATGAAGTACATTTCTCCCCCAAAAAAATTGTATGTACAGACACAACCATTACAACTTTATTAAAAGTATAGATTGAAAATACAACATACATAAATTAATCATATAAGCAATGAATACACATATACATTAATGACATAAGTTATGAATACTCAAATAATAGCGATAGGGTTCACTGCATAGAGAACTAATATCCTAAGGAGCTAAAATCACTGGAGCACTGGACACACTGCAAGCCTCACCTTCAGTCTCTTAGCAGGTCAGTTCATTGGCATGGTCATTGATGAGTTAAGCAGGAGCAGTAAGCCTGCCTCAGTCTGATTATAAAAACATCCAGAAATCTGGATTCTTTTTTTTTTTTTTAAGACCAGTCCTGTTTCTATGATGGCAAAGCCTAGGTACTACTGAATTGTGATGAGAAATCCCAGCTGTATGACTGAGGGCAGTCAAAGAGCATCCTCTATGTTCTTAGGTTGCTGCTGGTACACCATGTGGTGATCATATCCCGAGAAGTCTAGCTGAGCTGGGTAGAGCACAAACGGCAACCACTTCACTGACTATAAAGGATAATTTACTGGTTGCCCTAACATGACCAATTGAGAGTGCCTGTTTAAAAGGCATGTAAGAACAGCCAAATTCCACAGGGGTATACTTCGCAGTAAATGTATACTAAGTATTTACAACAGTGCTCATCAAGAGAAGGTGCCAAATAGGCTTATTTTCATGTTGTCGCCCTACTCTTGCAACAAGAGCTGTTAATGTTTCTTATGTTTCAATTGATGTTTTCAGTTGAGGGTATTTATATTCATAAAAGTGAAAATGTCTGGAGTTTTTTGTTAAAAAAACAATTGTGAAAGCAATAGATATTTTAGATAAGTTGTTGCCATGACAATGTTTCTTATGATTTATGCCCAATGCAGACGCCTGTGAGTTAGGCATTTTATAGTTGCTAAATGTATACTTAATTGCTACTGGAAACTTCTATTGCAAAGTATGCTGCTGATAGGCTGTTTGTAATGTATATGATGCTCAGTATTAATGATACTTGCCTCACAACAGGACATAATTATGTCCTGCTGTGTGCTACATTTTTATTTTTACAGTGGTATCCTATTGCAAACACTCTCCACACAAAACCATACTGTCACTGACCCCTTACCCTGTATTATGGCAGACAACTATAACAAGTGATTACAAGCCAATAGTCTTGTTTATCTATTTGCTGTCAGTGTCCAATCACTTTTTTCTGCACACACACACACACACACACACACACACACACACACACACACATATATATACCCTCCGTAATCGCTGAGTAGGTATATCTATAGTGTTAGAAGTTGTAGAGTAAATGTAACAATATATGTGTAGACTTACACTGGCAAAATCACAATGGACCAAATCATGGTTAAATGCTTTATTGTGGTAGGGGGAAGTGGAATATTACAACACAAATAAACACAAATATGTGCCCAATATGTCAATAAAATACAGACATACAAGGTTTGAACCATAAGTTTCCGGATGTGCAGTACATAGGTAGAGTAAACACATCTGACAGTCTGGTTGTTAACTGTAATCTCTGCCTAAAGTTCCTGTGAAATGTCAAGACAGAGTATATGTCAGAGTATATGATCAGCCCTGCAGACGAAGAAGTCAGCATGTTCACTTCCTTCATGAACTCAGTATGAAGCTCAAAAGAAGCCACTGGAGAGACATGAAGTTCTACAACTACAAGTGGGGTCTGCAACACCAGGAGAGTTTGATCGACTGCAAGCTGCTTTTGGGGAGGAAGCACCATCTTGAACCACTGTGTTTGAGGGCTTTGCAGAATTTTGGCAATGGAGACAATCCCTGGAAGACTAGGAGCGATACAGCCAACCTGTGTGCACCATCACCGAGTACGACTTTGCTGCAGTGCAGCCATAGTTGAGGTAGACACCAGGGTGACTGTGGCCCAGTTAGAGAAGGATATAGGCATCTCTTCGAGATCCATCCACTTGATACTCCACGAAAAGCTTGGCCTGAGTATGCTGGGGTCGCTTATTTTCTGACACTAGAGCAGAAGGGGGTTCAAGTGACTTGGTGCCGTAATATGCTGGCCATGTTTAGTTGCGGTCACTGAAACGCTGTCTGGGAGATCATCTGTGGCAATGAATCCTGGATCTATAGTTTCGACCCCAAGACCAAACAGCAGCCAGCCCAGTGGACCCCAGTTGGAGATGCACCTCCACAGAAGTCCAGATGGTGGATGATTTTGTGGCCAAGAATGGTCATGTAGCTACCACTTGTGCAGCTCATCATCACTGGGGACTGGTAGGCCAACAAGTACCTGCCATTTTCAGGCGCAACCAAGAACTCGCACTTGTGGTGCCCCTCTCCATCAAGACAGTGCACTTGCTCACAAGTCCAGGAAAGTGGTCGATTTTCTGGCCCATGAACACATCCAGAAACTTGGTCATCCACCAGAGCTGGCCCCCTGGGACTTCTTCGTGTTCCCACAAATCAGTCGCAAGATGCGTGGGATTTGTTTTGAGTAACCGGAAGCTGCAGTGGAGACCTTCATCCAACAGGTAGAAGACATACCTGCTTCGGACTGGTCCAGCTGCTTCACCAAGGGGTTTTTGAGTGCATTCAACTTTTCATAAACTTTCCTGGCCAGTACTTTGAGAAAATGTTATGTTTATTTTGTGTGTAAATAAAATACTTTGTGTGCATCCGGACACTTACTACACACCCCTCGTAATTACTTAGGGTAGAATACAATAAAGAAAAAGAATAAAAAAAGGTACTCCCAATTAAAATTACTTGGAGAGGAAATGAGTCTGTTCCTATGAGCCATAACACACTACTCTAAAGGGGTTTATCTAGTTGTAATTGTGTTGCCTTTTTATCCATTTGCAGGATTTCCTGAAGTACTCCAAAAAAGCGTGTATGAATATTGCAGAATTGGAGGTATTTTTGTTTCTTTAAAAAAAAAAAAAAAACGTGCATGATGAAAAAGTAGTTGATACAAATATTTGAAACATTTATCTGGTTCCTCAGTTTGAATGATACAGTTGAGAGATGCTGAAAGTTGACTAAAGTTAGAAAATAATTTTTTTATTTATTTTAACCATAATTTACTTGTGTCTTGCCTTTTACTTACTTGTCTTGCCTTTTCTTGCTTTTCAGAATGGTTGTAGTTTTCATATTTTCATGTTGGCTGTCAAGTTAACCTAACTGTTCTTTCCATAGCTTGTGAACTGCTGCTAATGGGGCTTCAGACTATTCCAAATAATGTGAGAGATTCTCAAACATCTAAAAGTTTGTAATGATCTGGTGTTTTGAAACGCCATGGAACGGTTTGTTTCTGAAACCATTGGCGGGGGAAGATTCATTTAGCTGCAATGTCATGAAGATTTGCAGAAATAGAAGGGGCAGGTGCTGGAAGTATTTTGTGTAAAATGCTCCCCTGGTAATAAATGTGCTTGAAAACCCTTTATAAAAAGGGGTTACTGCACGTTACCAGAGGTTTTACCGTGTGGGAGAAAAGCTAAATAATTGAATAGCTCAGGACTTTAATCCCGGAGTATTCTTTGCGCAGTAAAACTTGTGCTTAATTGGATATGGCCCTAAGCATTCCTCTTGTACACTACCGTGCGACGGTCTTTGCAAGCCCTGCGATGCCCACTTTGCATATGTGAGCAGTGCTCAAGTGCGCTGGTGCATCTGATCTCTCCACCATCGACTTTTAGAGCAGCCCATGCCTGGCACAGAGTCTACCTTGTAACTTTTTAAGATATGGCCGCTGTGACTGCAATACTGAAAACAAGCTTGCAGCTGCATGTATTACACTGACATAACACACTCATGACACCTCCTCTTTTTGTGAGGACCTTAGGTCACCTCCCAGTCCCCACCCTGTTGTCCCCATGAATCGCAGAAGCCGTCTCAGGCAATAGCGATGTCATACAAATGCTTTCTGTTTATAGTGTGCGTGTCCAGTAATGATTTCTCCTGGGCTGCCTATTATCACTCCTAACGTGCAGTCTCTCAACTGCATACACCTCTGAATCAAGCAGATAGCAATGCAACTTCAGAATTCACAAACAGCTTGCCTTCCCGGTCTTTGCAATTTATGAATTATCTTTTGTCTCCTGTTGTGTACCTAGTAAAAACCAGAAAATAGACAATTTTCATTCTCTCATCAATTATATTCATTTATTAGACATAATGTAAGAAGGAGGATGAGAGGACAGGAAGCTGGTTTATTACGTCTTTCCTACTCGTGCTCTCACAGCAAGCTCTTTCTCACTGAAAGCCGTGAGAGTGGATATGAGACCAGAAAGAACAAGCAACAAATGTTGTCAGTCTAAATGAAAGATTCTCTAAAGCGCGTATGCAGGAGTCTCCTTATTCCCCAAACACAGTAGTTAAAACTGCAGAAACAGGGTAGTGCCTATAAATCACTGATATAGGCAACTATTCAAGTTAGATTGTACTAACACAAAAATCCCAATCGAGCGATCTTTGTACTACTGCGCATGTGATGCATTCGCAAAGTGCGGGATGCGATCACACTTTGCCGGCGGGGGAGGTGGTACGTACCATTGCGGGTGAGTGGTCCGGTCAAAGCAGGCGTGGCCGGACTGTTTTCAGGGGGTGGCTGGGTGACGCCACATGCAGCCGCTCCAATTAAATAAACGGCGGCAGGCCGTCTGAGGCAGGGGGCATCCACAGCTTCTGCTACCACAATGTAATTGCGGTGCGAACGCAGTTACATTGCGGTCACAGCCGCGTGTCAGCGGGTAGCATGATGGGTGACCTTTCCTTTGTGCTGTGCAGCCCCCAGCATGCGATAGAAATGATTACAGATTCAGCTTTTTAGCAGAATCTGCAATTCAACCTTAATAGGATCCTTAAATAGCTAAGCAGGAATACCTCTACTGAATACATGTAGAGAGGTGGTACTGGCTGTAGACACCATAAATCTGTTTTCTGCTGAACACCAGGTACTTTTCTCTACTGACATGTTAGCATAAAACATAATGTAATATTTATCTCTCAGCCTTATTTTATGAAAATGAATAAAGTAGTTCTTGTCTCTCAATGTATAGACTAGACATACATTCAAAGAAGGAATACATTAATAGGGAATAGATTAAAATAATTAAAAAAAGCAAAGTACTAATTGAATATTAAGTACTCTTTCCCCACCCCCTGCAGACCCCCCTCCCCCTTCCCCTTAAAAATCCTCCCCTCTCCCCCTCCTTTCATAGGTGTGTTCATAATGGGTGCAAGGTGTGACCTGGGTCCAGGGGGTCTCATACCTTTCAAGCATACAGTATAATTATACTTAACACTCCGGAGGCCACCGCAGCCATTTTGCCAGTGATATGCACATGCGAATTAGAGATATCCCCGGGAACTAGACGCGGGCGCCATGTTCCTGGAGACCTGCGCTTACTCTGATTTAAAGCCAGAGTCTACTCGCTGCCAGAGAGGAGGGGGTCCAGTCGGATCCTGCACATTGGCCTTCTCCTCTCTCAAATCGCCCCTGCCTGCTTATATTATACAAAATGGTCATTAATACCCCTTTCACACTGCCAATGCCGGATCCCACCTGGGAATTTGAAATGGTTCCTTACCGGGTGGGATCCGGCATTGGGAGCTGCTGCAGGCTTCCCTGACCTGGCAATATGCCAGGCGCGGTTTGCCATAACAGCGGGGGGCGGAGGTGGAGGCGGCGCTGGGAGATGAGATCATCTCTGCACCGCCTCCCTCTGTGGTAGTAAACTTGTCCCGAGACGCATCGACCCGGGAGCCCGTTTACGCAGCCACTGACCCGGTATTCAACCCGGGTATACTGTAACACTGCTTTATTCCCGGGTTGAATTCCCGGGTCAGGCAACCCGGGATTTCGGCTATGCCCCTTTCACACCGCACGCTGACCCGTGTCGACCCGGCAATATGCCTGGTCGATACCGGGTTATTTCTGAGGTGTGAAAGGGATATTAGTGAAGTTTGAGCTGTAATTAAGTGGGAAAAGAAACATACTAATGAAAAGGAGGTGACTGAAACAAGTGCAAAACTAATACACCATTTATGTACTGTTATAACATTGTATGTTTCCTTTCTTATTTCAATACTGATTAATGCTTTTTTTTTTTTTGCTTTAGAAAGCTGTTGAAGTCATGTGTATCATCCCGAAACGGTGTAACGACATGATGAATGTTGGACGACTGCAAGGGTTTGACGTAATGTTGTCTTTATGATCTTTCTTTAATATTATTTTTAATATTATTTTTTTTTTAATATATGTAACCCTTGATCTCCTGTTGGCAATAGACTACTCATTCTTTGCAGCCAATACTGTCTAAGGAGATTAGGAAGGTATGGATGAGAGACGTGAATAGAAAAAGCCAGCGAGACACAAATAATGCTATATTAGACGTATCACAGCATGATTTCTCCAGGCTGACCACAGATATCAGGAATGAGTTGTCTACATAATTATAAATTACACCGTAAACTGATTCATTTATTTGGTCAATTACTTAAGTGAACTTGGTAGCCGTTGGCGGTGTTTCTCCTCAAATTGTTCCAAACAAAGAAATGACATCTGAGAGAATGATGATCTAATCCCCAAGAGAATGCAAGGGGCAGATAAGTACGTAGTATACTACAGTATGGCCCCAGGGCCAGATTTAGCCCTCGGGGGGCCCGGGGCACCAAAGACAGCAGGGCCCCCCAGTGGACCACCAGCCCCCACAGTTACACCCCCCCCCCCCCCCCCCCCCCCCGCTCACCTCCCGCGGTCACAGCAACGGGAGCCGCGCTGGAGCAGGGGGAGAAGAGAAGACACCAGGCTGCCGGGGTATGAGGGATCCACGCTGCCGGGGGAGGAGTGCAGCTGTGCATGCGGCTTTCTCCCCCCTCCTCTCGGGCAGCACGTTCGGGGACTGAGTCAAGCAATCTCCAGCCTCTGCCGACAGCAGCATCTCTCCTGGCAGCAGCGAAGGCTGGAGATTGCTTGGCTCAGTCCCTGACCGTGCTGCCCGAGAGGAGGGGGGAGGAAGCCGCATGCACAGTGTGGATCCCTCCTGCCCCGGCAACCTGTAGATCGGTGTAGAGCTTCGGCCGGGGGGCCCCTTAAAACAGGGGGGCCCAGGGTACTGACCCCCGGGGCACCCCCCTTAATCCGGCTCTGTATGGCCCTCATTCCGAGTTGATCGCTCGTTAGCTATTTTTTGCAGAGCAGCGATCAGATAGTCGCTGCCCATGGGGGAGTGTATTTTTGCTTTGCAAGTGTGTGGTCACATGTGCAGCCGAGCGGTACGATTTTTTTTTTTTTTTTTTTTGCAATTTCTTGCGATAACTTCAGCCTGTCCGGTCCCGGAATTGACGTCAGACACCGGCCCTGCAAACGCTTGGACACGCTTGCGTTTTTCCAAACACTCCCAGAAAACGGTCAGTTGACACCCATAAACGCCTTCTTCCTGTCAATCTCCTTGCGATCAGTTGTGCTAATAGATTCGTCACTAGAAGCATTGCACAGCAACGATGCTGTTTGTACCCGTACGATGCGCGTGCGCTTTGCGGTGCATATGCATGTGCAGAAGTAACCTGATCGCTGCGCTGCGAAAAACGCCAGTGAGCGATCAACTCGGAGTGAGGGCCTATATACGGTCTAAAACACAATACGGTTGAGTATCCCTTATCCAAAATTCAAAATCATACATTTTTTGTTCCCCTACTGAGATAATGTCACCTATATATGTATATTATATTATATAGCTATATAATATATCTACATATACACTTAATATATAATATATATGTCATTATCTCAGTAGGGGACCCAAAAATGTGGGATTCTGTAATTTGGATAAGGCATACTCAACCTGTATTGAGGAAGAAGTGCACAGCATGGGATCTGCACCAGATGTTTTGCGCTGCATGGTACAAAAAAGAGAGGTGTACTGTATAAAGACCCGTCTACATTTTTTTCAAATAAGTAATGTTTGTTATCTTTACATCCCACAGGAGTCTCAAACTGAATTTAGTTGCCCCCGTAATAGCTGCTCCTAAATTATCCCTCCCAACTGCCCTAATTACTGGAGGTTGGGAGCAGGGGGGGTCGTTCAGATGCAGGTTGTTCGTCTTACCCGAACCCACCCATAAATGCTGACATCTTGTCACTCACATTGAGACAAAAATCTTGCTACAACCGGACTCGTGAATCACTCGCTGTTCGTGTGCACTTCGCCGCATGTGCAGTGCGAAAATATTGATCGATATGTGTACAACCGCCGCTTTGCATCTGCTCCTGAATAACCTCCAAGCTGCTTGATGCACCTGCTGTTCATGCATGTGACGATTCAAAAGTCTGGGGATAGGAGAGGGGTTTGGTTTCTCCTCTAATGAAAGCAACCACACTCCTTTTGCATGCAGTAGGTACTCAAATTGGCCAAGTTAGGAAGTACAGTATGCCCTAACCCATCTCAGATAAGTTACAGGTAAACTTAACTAAAGCTGTAATAGTTTTGAACAGTCTCATACTAACTAATGTTTTCAAGTCTGAGCCTGGGCCTAATTATTTCCTCCATTGTAGCCAATTTTTAGATTTGCGTTCTTTGTCACTTAAGGTTGAGAGAAAAAAGAATCTTTAAACGTTCAAATATGTAAAATATTAGTTATATACTACCATTCTGTGATCATTTTACACATAGTCAGAGTTTAATGTTTTTGGCTAAATCTATGTCTTATGCAAGCACATACTGTAGATCTATTGCCGAGTGATTGTGTTCAGAAAGTAAAAATGCCCAAAGAGCACCCAAAAGTAAATAATTAATTCCTAAACTCTTTTAGTGGATTACTGTATATTCTGCTGAGCAAAATCAAAGCTTTTAAAGTTCATTTAAATAGGAAATGTTACTATATTTCCCAAGGAAGTACAAAGCTCACTGAAATTTTTGTTCCCTAAAAATATTTTTCTTTTACATCCTAGAGGATGCTGGGGACTCCAAAAGGACCATGGGGTATAGACGGAATCCGCAGGAGCTTGGGCACGCTGAAAAGACTTTGACTGGGTGTGAACTGGCTCCTCCCTCTATGCCTCTCCTCCAGACCTCAGTTAGACTTTGTGCCCAGGAGTGACTGGACACTCACTAGGGGAGCTCTACTGAGTTTCTCTAGAAAAGACTTTAAGTTTTTTATTTTCAGGGAGACCTGCTGGCTACAGGCTCCCTGCATCGAGGGACTCAGGGGAGAGAAGTCAGACGTACTTCTTAGTTAAGGGCTCTGCTTCTTAGGCTACTGGACACCATTAGCTCCAGAGGGTTCGATCACTTGGTTCGCCTAGATGCTTGTTCCCGGAGCCGCGCCGTCACCCCCCTCACAGAAGCCAGAAGAAAGAAGCCGGGTGAGTATGTGAAGATCCGAAGGCATCAGACGGCAGAAGACTTCAGTAACGAGGTAGCAGCGCAGCGGTAGCGCTGAGCTCCATGCTCCCACACACTTCACCAACGGCACTTGCGGGTGCAGGGCGCTGGGGGGGGGGAGCACCCTGGGCAACATGTTACTGGGTCTTTTAAGGGCTGGCAGAAGGCATTTTCGGTGGCCGGGCACCGTTTTCTGTAGCCCCGCCAGCATTTCTATTTTAAATTTTAGCGGGACTGAAGCGCGCCGGGAAGGGGCGGGCGGGGCTTAGCCGCACAGCTCACCAGCGCCATTTTCTCTCATCCACAGCCGCTGCACGAGACGCTGGCCCAGGACCTCCAAGCTCCAATTCAAGTAAAAGGGAGCAAATCGGGGGGGGGGGGGGCACACACAGATATTTGGTGCATATATATTTGTAATTAACAGCAGCGCTTTCCACATATATCGTTTGGTCGGATATATGGGTGCTGGGGTGTGAGCTGGCATACTCACTCTGTGTTTTCTCTATCCGGGCTTCCTTGTGGGTCTGTCCCCTAGCTGAGGCGCTGTGTGTGTGTTGGTACTACGTGTCGGCATGTCTGAAGCTGAGTGTTACTCCCCAGAGGAGGTTGCTGGGGGCACAGATACGGCTATGGAGATGGCTCTGTCGGCACAGCCGACACCTGATTTGCTTACGATGTTAAGTACACTTAATGTGGCCTCATTGTCTAAGAGATTGGATAAATCGGAGTCTCAGACACAACTGTGGAGAAAATCCATGGAGGATGCTTTGTCTCAGGTGCAGGCCCCGTCGGGGTCGCAAAAGCGTTCGTTTACCCAGATGGTAGATACGGATACAGACACTGATTCTGATTCCAATGTCGACTTCACTGAGGCTACTTTACACCCTAGGCTAGTTAAGAGTATTCAGTACATGATTGTGGCTATTAAAGATGTTTTGCGTATCTCTGACGAAACCTGCGGTGCAGGAAACAAGGATTTGTTTGTTTAAAGGGAAAAAACCTGAGGTGAAGTTTCCCCCCTCATGAAATGAAAACTCTTTGTGAAAAGGCTTGGGAGTCGCCGGACAAGAGGTGGCAGATTCCCAAGAGAATTTTCATGGCGTATCCTTTCCCCTCTGATGACAGGGAAAAATGGAAGTCGTCTCCGACTGTCGACAAGGCTCTATTCCGTTTGTCTAAGAAGGTGGCGCTTCCGTCCCCTGACACGGCAGCTCTCAAAGATCCGGCGGATCGCAAGCTGGAGACGTCTTTGAAGGCCATTTTCGCTAATACGGGTGCATTGCTCAGACCTGCTGTGGCGTCGGTATGGGTGAGTAGTGCTATTGCTAAATGGGCTGATAATTTAGCTTCTGATATGGATACCCTTGATAAAGGTAATGTTCTTTTGACTCTTGGTTATATCAAGGACGCTGCAGATTACCTGAAGGGATGCAGTGAGGGATGTTGGTCTCTTGGGATCAAGAGCCAATGCCATGGCGATCTCGACCAGGAGGGCGCTGTGGATCCATCAATAGAATGCTGATGCCCACTCCAAGAAAGCTATGGAAGCTCTCCCCTTCAAAGGTAGTGTCTTGTTTGGTGACGGCTTGACTGACCTGGTGTCTACCGCAACTGCGGGTAAGTCATCTTTTCTTCCTTATGTTCCCACACAGCAGAAAAAGGCACCCCATCAGCAGATGCAGTCCTTTCGTCCAAATAAATACAAGCGAGGAAAAGGCTCGTCCTTTCTCGCTTCAAAGGGTAAAGGACGGGGAAGAAAGTCGCCTGCAGTATCGGGCGCTCAGGACCAAAAGTCATCTACCAAGTCCACCGCATGACCCTGGGGGAGGCCGGACCGGTGGGGGGCCATCTGCGGATCTTCAGTCAGGTCTGGGTTCACTCAGGCCTGGATCCTTGGGCCCTAGAAATAGGGCGGGATTCAATTCTTTTCACCCCTTTCCACACCTGTTCTCTTTCTGCCTTCAGGGGCGTGGTATCATTATTTCAGCTCGCTACCCCCGAAGTAGGGAGGCACCCAACCCTTTACACAGCTAAACCTGATCACTATGGGCGCAATATGCGTGATAACGGAGATCATTTTAGAAAGGAAATTGGGCGTGATATATCATTGAATCCCACCCATAGTGTCTCAGGGATACAGGCTGGAGTTTCAGGAGATGCCCCCTCACCGCTTTTTCATTTCGGCCTTGCCAATGTCTCTTCCGGACAGGGAGGTCGTGAAGGCAGCAATACAAAAGTTGTGTCAACAGAGGGTCATTGTTCCCGTTCCCCCGTCCCAACGGTGGGAGGGGTTTTACTCGAGCCTCTTTGTTGTACCGAAGCCGGATGGTTCGGTCAGACCTATTCTGAACCTAAAATCCCTCAATCCTTACCTGAAAGTTTTCAAGTTCAAGATGGATTCACTTCGAGCTGTGATCTCCAGCCTAGAAGGGGGGTATTTTATGGCGTCAGTCGATATAAAGGATGCCTACTTACACGTCCCGATGTATCCTCCACATCAAGCTTTCCTCAGGTTTGTGATACAGGATTGTCATTACCAATTTCAGACTTTGCCGTTTGGGCTTTCCACGGCCCCGAGGATTTTCACCAAAGTCATGGCGGAAATGATGGTTCTCCTTCGCAAACAAGGGGTTACAATTATCCCGTACTTGGACGATCTCCTGATAAAGGCGAGGTCCAAGGAAAAATTGTTAAGAAATGTGGATTTGTCTCTGTCGGTTCTGCGACAACACGGTTGGGTTCTAAATTTACCAAAGTCTCAGTTGATTCCGACCACTCGGCTGCCCTTTCTGGGCATGATTCTAGACACGGAGTTACAGAGAGTGTTTCTTCCGGAAGGCAAAGCTTTGGAATTACAGACAATGGTCAGGGAGCTTCTGAGTGTCGATTCATCAGTGTACTCGGGTTCTGGGGAAAATGGTTGCGACGTACAAAGCCATTCCGTTTGGCAGGTTTCATGCCCGGGTGTTTCAGTGGGATCTGCTGAGCAAATGGTCCGGCTCTCACCTGCACATGCACCGGAAAATAAGTCTATCTTCCAGAGCCAGGACTTCTCTCCTGTGGTGGCTACAAAGCTCTCACCTTCTAGGAGGGCGCCGATTCGTAATCCAGGACTGGGTCCTACTGACAACAGATGCAAGTCTCCGAGGTTGGGGTGCAGTCACCCAAGGAAGAAATTTCCAGGGGAAATGGTCAAATCAGGAATCTTGTCTCCACATAAATGTCCTCGAGTTAAAAGCCATTTACAACGGCCTGCTACAAGCAAAGAGTCGACCTTCAGGGTCGACCTGTCCTGACTTCCTCAGCAGACACGATCTCCATCCGGGAGAGTGGGCTCTTCACCAAGAGGTATATGCAGAAGTGACGAAGCTTTGGGGAATTCCTCTGATAGACATGATGGCGTCTCGCCTCAACAAGAAGCTTCCGAGGTATTGTTCCAGGTCAAGGGACCCTCAAGCCAGTGCAGTGGACACCCTGGTGACTCCGTGGGGGTTTCAGTCGGTATATGTGTTGCCTCCACTTCCTCTCATTCCAAAGGTGCTGGGAATCATACGACGAGCAAAGGTTCAGGTGATTCTCGTAGTTCCAGATTGGCCGCGTAGGGCCTGGTATCCGGATTTTCAGGAATTATTGGTGGAAGATCCTTGGCCGCTCCCTCTAAGAGAGGACCTGTTACTGCAGGGTCCATGCGTATTTCCGGACTTACCGCGGCTGCGTTTGACGACATGGAAGTTGAGCGCCAAATTTTAGCTTGAAAAGGTATTCCTGGGGAGGTCATCCCCACTCTCCTTAAGGCGAGGAAGGAGGTTACGGCGAAACATTATCACCGTATTTGGAGAAAGTATGTTTTGTGGTGTGAGACCAAAACAGCTCCTGCGGAGGAATTTCACTTGGGTCGGTTTCTCCATTTTTTGCAGGCAGGCGTCGATGCAGGCCTGAAATTGGGTTCCATCAAAGTGCAGATTTCGGCTTTATCTATTTTCTTTCAAAAGGAATTGGCCGTCCTTCCAGAGGTTCAGACCTTTGTGAAGGGAGTGCTGCATATCCATCCTCCACTTGTACCGCCTGTGGCGCCGTGGGATCTTGAAGTGGTCTTGCAGTTTCTTATGTCTCCCTGGTTTGAGCCTTTGCGTAAGATTGAGTTTAAGTTTCTCACGTGGAAGGTAGTCATGCTTTTGGCTCTGGCGTCTACCAGGCGAGTGTCAGAGTTGGCGGCCTTATCTCACAGGAGTCTATATTTGATCTTCCATTCGGATAGAGCAGAATTAAGGACTCGTCACCAATTTCTGCCGAAGGTGGTTTCTTCCTTTCACATTAACCAACCGATTGTGGTACCTATGGCAGTTCCAAAGTCTCTTGATGTTGTAAGAGCTTTGAAGATTTACGTCGCCAGAACGGCTCTTGCCAGGAAAACTGAGGCTCTGTTTGTCCTGTATGCTTCCAACAAGATTAGAAATCCTGCTTCTAAGCAGACTATTGCACGCTGGATTTGTAGGACAATTCAGCAAGCTCATTCTTCGACTGGGCTACCGTTGCCGAAGTCAGTAAAGGCCCATTCTACCAGAAAAGTGGGCTCGTCTTGGGCGGCTGCCCGAGGGGTCTCGGCACTTCAGCTTTGCCGAGCTGCTACTTGGTGAGGTTCAAACACCTTTGCTAAGTTTCTAAGTTGCTAAGAGTCGTCCGCACTCTCCCGCCGATCTGGAGCTTTGGTATAGACCCCATGGTCCTTTTGGAGTCCCCAGCATCCTCTAGGATGTAAGAGAAAATAGGATTTTAGTACCTACCAGTAAATCCTTTTCTCCTAGTCCGTAGAGGATGCTGGGCGCCCTTTCCAGTGCGGACTGTTACTTGCAGTGTATTATTGCTGGTTAAATTTGTTTACACGCGGGTTGTGTATTAGTTGTATTCAGCTTGTTGCTGTTGTTAATTCAAACTGTTATCTGGTTTCCTGATACTCCGGTTGTACTGTATGTTGTGGTGTGGGCTGATAGGTTTTCTCGCCCTTGGTTTAAACAAAAATCATTTCCTCGAAATGTCCGTCTCTCCTGGGCACAGTTCCTATAACTGAGGTCTGGAGGAGAGGCAGAGAGGGAGGAGCCAGTTAACACCCAGGCGAAGTCTTTTCAGTGTGCCCAAGCTCCTGCGGATCCCGTCTATACCCCATGGTCCTTTTGGAGTCCCCAGCATCCACTACGGAGTAGGAGAAAAGGATTTACCGGTAGGTACTAAAATCCTATTATAAAACAAAACAAAAATCTTATACTTATATGCTGGCTGATTGTAATCAGTAGCCCTTTTAAAAACAATAGTTTCTCCGGCAGGGTCCATAGGTTATCCACAGGATAACATTGGGATATGATGGAGCGATAGCGGATTGGCACCAAATGATCACAAGCTTTCTGGCCTCCCAGAATGCACCGGGAGCCGGACCATGGTCACAGGGCTGCTGTGTTTGGCATCCCCCTAAGCTTTATTTGATTTATTTTTATAGTCTTACTATGTTTTTCGAGTGATCTTTCCTAACAGCGTCTTACACGCATACTGGAAAGAGTCGCTCCAACAACTCTCTGCCGGGTCGCAACAACGCTTACCCACGGTACAAGTGCTGTCTCGACGGGCGTCTGTTGGATGTTACTAGCATGTCCAGCAGACGTTACCAGGCTGTGGCTGGAGCACGGGGAGAAGGTAAAGCATCTGTTCCGCTTAGAAGGGGAATACGGACACAGCCGCACTGTTTTGGGAGGAGACTACCAAACAGTAGCTGGCGCGCCACCACCGCGGGTGCTCTAGCGCTAGGCTCTAGGGATCATAAGGCGCCAGGATTAGTTGAGGCTGCGATCCCTAGGGTTGATGTCAGCAGTGGGGAGTCAGACGCTCTCCTGGTCGCCCCTCCCTCCAGTTCATGACCAGTTACCGTGCGTCTCCCGCCATGAACTGATTGCCTCACTTCTGTCTCAGACGCTACCAGGAGGAGACTCGGTCGCAGCATAGGCCGCTGCGTCTGTATACACTAAGGTTTACCGCTAAGAGACTGGGTCGCAGACATGAGCGTCTGCATGCACTAACGTTTACTGAGCATCTGTGTCCACGAAAAATGACCGGAGCGGCAGTGTACACTAGTAGCATCTGGATCCACTCTGCGTTCGCTAACGTATTGATCGATCCTGGAAGTGGGGTAAGTCTCCCTGTATCCCACTCTACTAGGTACGGGTTACACAGCACTAAATTTCTATCTACTTTTGTTAGTATGAATAGTTAACTTTAGTGCCTATTGCATAGGAGTTTTATGTACAATACTGTGGTTTTCTTCGCAATGCATCTGAATACTTTAAAGATCTGTATAGAACAGAATCAGTAATATGCACTCCTACATGCTTTGAGATGTGCTCGTAGTTGATAATCTGCTCATATGATGTATATGTATGTGTGTATATATATATATATATATATATACACTGCTCAAAAAAATAAAGGGAACACTTATACAACACAATGTAACTCCAAGTCAATCACACTTCTGTGAAATCAAACTGTCCACTTAGGAAGCAACACTGATTGACAAATAATTTCACATGCTGTTGTGCAAATGGAATAGACAACAGGTGGAAATTGTAGGCAATTAGCAAGACACTCCCCATTAAAGGAGTTGTTCTGCAGGTGGTGACAAAGACCACTTCTCGGCTCCTATGCTTTCTGGCTGATGTTTTGGTCACTTTTGAAAGCTGGCGGTGCTTTCACTCTAGTGGTAGCATGAGACGGAGTCTACAACCCACACAAGTGGCTCAGGTAGTGCAGCTCATCAATGCGAGCTGTGGCAAGTAGGTTTGCTGTGTCTGTCAGCGTAGTGTCCAGAGCATGGAGGCGCTACCAGGAGACAGGCCAGTACATCAGGAGACGTGGAGGAGGCCGTAGGAGTGCAACAACCCAGCAGCAGTATCGCTTCCTCCACCTTTGTGCAAGGAGGAACTGGAGGAGCGCTGCCAGAGCCCTGCAAAATGACCTCCAGCAAGCCACAAATGTGCATGTGTCTACTCAAACGATCAGAAACAGATTGCATGAGGGTGGTATGAGGGCCCGACGTCGACAGGTGGACAGCCCAACACCGTGCAGGACATTTGGCATTTGCCAGAGAACACCCAAGATTGGCAAATTCGCCACTGGCGCCCTGTGCTCTTAACAGATGAAAGCAGGTTCTCACTGAGCACATGTGACAGAGTCTGGAGACGCCAAGTAGAATGTTCTGCTGCCTTCAACATCCTCCAGCATGACCGGTTTGGCAGTGAGTCAGTAATGGTGTGGGGTGGCATTTCTTTGGGGGGCCGCACAGCCCTCCATGTGCTCGCCAGTGGTAGCCTGACTGCCATTAGGTACCGAGATGAGATCCTCAGACCCCTTGTGAGACCATATGCTGGTGCGGTTGGCCCTGGGTTCCTCCTAATGCAAGACAATGCTAGACCTCATGTGGCTGGAGTGTGTCAGCAGTTCCTGCAAGACGAAGGCATTGATGCTATGGACTGGCCCGCCCGTTCCCCAGACCTGAATCCAATTGAGCACATCTGGGACATCATGTCTCGCTCCATCCACCATCGCCACGTTGCACCACAGACTGTCCAGGAGTTGCGGATGCTTTAGTCCAGGTCTGGGAGGAGATCCCTCAGGAGGCCATCCGCCACCTCATCAGGAGCATGCCCAGGCGTTGTAGTGAGGTCATACAGGCACGTGGAGGCCACACACACTACTGAGCCTCATTTTGACTTGTTTTAAGGACATTACATCAAAGTTGGATCAGCCTGTAGTTTTTTCCCACTTTAATTTTGAGTGTGACTCCAAATCCAGACCTCCATGGGTTAATAAATTTGATTTCCATTGATCATTTTTGTGTGATTTTGTTGTCAGCACATTCAACTATGTAAAGAACAAAGTATTTATATATTATATGTGACTGATCGTGTGATGCTGACTTAAATAAATGATTGTCGGTTGGTACTTTTTGATCCTTAATGCAGGTGCATGGGAAGGGTCACACATATCACTTTAGAGAAAAGTGATTACAGTCACAAATTGTGTAGTACACTGTGAAAGTGCTGAGTATTTATCATGTCTAAGGGCGGCATACACTGACAAAAACACTCATATGTTGTTATTGGGCAAAAACTGTATTATCCTCTATGATCTTGTACAGGATGGTTATGTGTAAAAATGTAAGAATTAACATTTCAGCTAAACTGCACAAGGTCTGTGCAAACATTGCCTCAATGGGTCTATCTATACCTGATGTAAATCAGGAATGTATTATGCTAAACAGCAAATCCTTTATTAACACATGCTGCTCACCGTTTGTGGTATATCCCCAGCAGAGACAAGCTGATGAACCGAATGTAAATAAATCATCGACTTCACAGGCTACACATGATAATCATCAGACGATGAAACCTCTATATACTCTACTTCAGCATACGAAGAACAGGTAAACGATTTCAGCTAAATAAATAAGCTGAATAAATGAGAGCAAAAATAGGCTAGTCTGTCAATAGTGTCAGCAGAGCCTGGGGTAAAAAATAATGCACTTCAGTTTAAACGTGCCAAAAGGGCCTCTGCACGAGGGCAGAATTCAGGGAAAAGGTTTGGGTTACACCCAATAAAGTAGAATGCCCGGTAAATGGGATTCCAATATCTTTTTCAAGATAGGGACTGTTTTAAATAGGGAAGTGCCTCCCAAAATAGATATGCATATCATTTGATAATGCAAAAATCTATAGGGCCTCTGCCATCAAAAGAATAAGACCATATTGTCTTTGTCTGGGGCAGTCATAAGGCCAGCCAGGACTTCATCTTGCTGTCTATGGCTACACCACACTGGATAGGTCCAATCTCAATAGATTTTGGAAGCTAAGCAGTGTTCGGCCTGGTTAGTTCTTGGAGTGGAGACCACCTTGAAATACCAGGTGCTGTAGGTACATTGGGCTGAGGTTTCAGCACCTGCAAGGGAGTAAGATTCTCATATAGCTCACATGGACACTAATGTTCTAGGGCATCAGCATAACAATCACTGTTCAAGAACAACTTGGTTCACATACATGGGAAGCTGATTCAAAATCTAAGAAGATTCTGGAAATTTTTGCCTTGGCTGGAAGTTTCTGTTTGAATTAACAGTTATTCCGGAGTCAGAAACAGACTCCAAGAAGGTCACGTTCCCTTCCACATATAACCCCAAATCTAGGGGTCTGGTTCAGCCTTGTTGGTCATAAAGGAACGTAACAGCCCAAATACAATAAGTTTGGTAAGGCAAAGAAGCAAAGGCAACCAGTGGCCAGCTTCCAAACCAGAGGCCATCAGCATGATGGTGGGGTCTCCTTCTGGCAGATTCTAGAAGGACAAGGGGCCGACTTCTTCAGTTTGCACACATTTGATAGCAATCTACAGATAGATGCCTGGGTGCAAGAAGCGGTATTTCTAAGGTTATACTTTCCCTTCTGGAACAATTCTCCTAAAAGGTTTCGGTCTCAGCCCATCTCGGGTAGAGGCATAGGCGAGGGATTGGCATGAAGCAATTCAGATAATGTTTTGTCAGGAATAGTCATTCCAGTAACCCATGCACAATGGGGGGGGTTTATTTCTGCCTGGGTCAAAAACAATCCCTTGCCCCAATATCAACTTCAAAAACAGAAATTTGGATAACACGGTTTACGTGGAGGCAACTCTATAGTTGGCTGGGGAGCCAATATATTATATGGTATTCCTGGATAAGTCAGGAATCTTACCTTCAGGCTCCTATAACACTGTCCATCAGTGTTATTTCAAGGTTTACAATCCTTCAGCAAAATTTCAGTTAGGCCTTACCCTTTGGGTTAGCCACAACCCCAGAGTATTTACCAAAATGATTATGGCAATTTATCTCCATTAGTAGAGGTTATGAAAATTGCCATACCTTGACCACCTTCCTATCCTGACACAAATACAGGAAAGGTTCTGTGTCATCTACAATATACAAATAACTTGTCTGCAGAGGCACAGGTGGTTCGTAAATGGGATCATCTCTGGTTCCGTAACACATCTCACGGTGGGGCTATACTATATTCGAGTTTGCAGCAAGTAGTTACCTCGTAACACTATATCCAAGGCAAAGCTAGGAGAGTGGTTACAATGTCAAACAATATCAATTCACGCAGCAATGCGAATGATGGGTTTGATGGTGTTAACAATACACATGGTGGAGTCGGCATAATTCCACTCAAGACTTTTTTAGCATCTCCTCCATCTAAGGCCACATCACACTGGATATGTCCAATCTCAATGATGTTGGAAGTTAAGCAGTGTTGTACCTAGTTAAATTTCTCCGAGCGCAAGACCATCTGTGAATACCAGGTGGTGTAGATGGACCAGATGGACAGTACACAAATACGTGGTACTGGCAAAAAAATAATAATTAAGAAGTAGCCTGGGGACTACAGACATTCCATCTAGATCAGAGGATACCATTTTATTTTTGGATATCAGGTGGGGAAATCCTCACAACACGGCTATGGAGGCCATTTTCCGGAAAATTATGATTCCGGGGATTATGGACCACAGAAGAAAGGTGCCTGCTAATAAATCTGTTAGCACTTCAGGCCATATACTGGGTCCTGATTCAGGCACGGGACATTCCTAAAGGAAGATCGGTCAAGATCGCAAGGACAAGGAAATGGGAGTAGTGTACCTCAACTTTCAGAGAGGAACACGCAGATAAATAGCAAGGAAGGAGGTAAATCACATACTAAAGTGTGCAGAACTCCATCTTCCAGCCTTGTCCTCAGGGTTTGTTCCGGGAGTCCTAAACTGAAGAGCTGATTTCTCAGTCGACGTGCCATTCAGGTAAATAAATGGGCTTTACACCCTAAAGTAGTGTCAGACTCAGGTAGACAAATGGGCTTGGCCAGAGATAATTCTCATGGTGTCCCATCTGAACAACAAAGGCCATAATCGGGTCAGGAACAAAGGAAGTGATCTTTGTGGATATCTTTTTAATGGGAATTTTATTTCTCTTATGTGTTTCTCAAATCATCTGGCTTCTCAGGATAGTGAGGAAAATACAACAAAGATCCTAATAAGCCCCAGCTTGGCCCAGAAGGCGTTGGTACACGGATCCACAGAAAATGTTGAATACCTTTTCTGTTTCCTCTACGCTCAGGCTAAGACAGGGTCCTTGATTATCACAGATATCTGGATCAACTGTTTTGATGGTGTGGCTCTTGAAATCTATATACTGAGGTCCAGAGGATTCTCACAAATGGTCAGAGCAAGGAAAAACTTACTTGACTCGTGTTTATCACCAAATATGACAAGCTTATATTCATTGGTGCAATGAAAGAGGTATGGACCCGAAATCTTGCAGAGTTTCCAGGGTTTTACCAATCCTTCAAATAGGAATAGATAAAGGTTTAGCGGTGGCTTCCTTGGAAATACAAGTGTCAGCATTGACTGTATGGTTCCGAAAGAAAAATGCCAAATTGCAGGATGTGCGCACTTTTTCCCAGGGAATGCTGCGCATTCAACCTTACCTTTTTCCTACTACAGGGTCAGGGAATCTAAATCTAGTCCTTAAAAGCCTGTCAAGTTGCTCTGTTTAAACTACTAAGTGAAGTGGATTTTAAATGGTTGACAGCTAAAGTTCTCGTTCAGCTGACTATGGCATCAGCTAGAAGAGTCAGATTTAGGAGCACTGTCATGCTAATCTCCTTTTCTGATGTTATCCAGATAAAGTAGTTCTCAGAACTAGGTCTGGGTATCTTCCTAAGGGGTGATCTATATTCCACCTAAATGAAGATTTTATGGTCCTTGTTTTTCAGGAATCTGGATTTTCTGCGGGAGATGCGTCGTTGGACGTAGTCCGGGCATTAAGTATCCATATGGATCGTACCAGTGCCATTAGAAAGACAAATTCTCTTTTCATCCTCTATGGTTTTCACAAGAGGAGATAGCCTGCTACTAAACAGACGCTAGCAAGATGGCTTCGAATGACGATTTCAGAAGCATATTCTTAAACTGATCTCCCTGTCCCGGCTAATGTCTCTGCTCACTTTACATGTAAGGAAGGTCTTTCATGGGTAGCACAATATTGTGCTTGAGCTGAACAGATACTGTATGTAAGGCAGCCACATGGCTTCCAATAAACACATTCAATCAGACATTATGCCTGGAATATCTTTTTCCTCTCATAATGCTCAATTCGGGCGTAAGGTTCTCCTATTAATCAGGAGCGTCCCCACCACTAAAAATTGCTTTGGGAAGTCCCAATGTTATCTTGTGGATAACCTGTGGACCCTGCCGGAGAAATATACGTTCTGGTAAGAACTTACCGTTGATAATGGTATTTCTCCTATGTCCACAGGTTTCCACAGGGATCCAACCCTGACGCACCTGATTTGAGAATCTTTATACTCACTAAACTCTTCCCTTTTGCATGGAAGAGTGTGCATATGTGTTTTTCACCTGAATAGGGTTCTACATAATGCTCCTCCCTAAATGGTTTGGAAACAACTGATTTCACTGAGTAAGTGGGCAGGATTATATGGACGAGCCCGGTGTATTCTGGGAGGCCAGAAAGCTTGATATCGTTTGGTGCCAATCCGCTGTCGCTCCATCATATCCCAGTGTTATCCTGCGGAAACCTGTGGAGATAGGAGAAATACCATTATCAACGGTAAGTTCTTACTATAACGTATATTTCTCTTACGTCTTAGAGGATGCTGGGGTCCATTTAGTACCATGGGGTATAGACGGGTCTTTTGGGAGCCATGGGCACTTTAAGAGTTTAATAGTGTGGGCTGGTTCCTCCCTCTATGCCCCTCCAAACAGACTCAGTTTAGAAAATGTGCCAGGAGGAGCAGGTCACAACTAGGGAAGCTCCTAGGAGTTTTTCTAGTTTTATTGTTTTTCTGAGAGTTGTTAGGTACAAGAAAGCTGCTGGCAATAGCTTTCCTGCTTCGTGGTACTTAGGGGAGGAGTAGGAACCAACTCTTGAAGTTAATGGTTCTCTATCTCCGCTGACAGGACACTGAGCTCCTCTGAGGGTGCTGATCGCAAGCCCAAGAGGTGACTGCTCACTTCCGCAGTACGGCCACCATCCCCTAACAGAGCCAGAAGAAAGAAGAGTGGTGAGTTCAGCGCCGGCGGCTCGGTTAGCGGGTCGCCGGCGGGAATGGCAGCACAAGGGTGGGAGTGCAGCTCTGTCAGGCTGCGCTCCATGAAAGCTCAGCAACAGGTTACTGTAGACACAGCTGAGGGGCGTCCTGGGCCAGCGTGATCACCCTGACACTGGTAATGTAGCTAACAGGGGCTAATCCCGCTGTTAGCATTAAAAACCTCAGGCTACTATAAACATAATGTGCGGAAAGCTGTGCGCCATTTCAGGGGGCGGGGCTTCTCAGAGCGGATCCAGAACTCACCAGCGCCATTTTCTTTCTGCAGAACGCTGAGACAAGCTGACAGGGAGCGCTGACCCTCCACATATCTCCAGTTACTGCGGTACCAGGATGTTATAGACAGGAGGGAGAGAGTGTAGTTGTGCTATTTAGCCTATTAAGGTTATTTAGTCTGCGCCGGGCTGTTATCATAATAACTGCTCACTGGGGTGCTGTGGGGCTGGCTCCTTATACTCTGTGACTCTCTGAAGGTACTCTGGGGAAAACTGTGCCTGACCTTTTCCTGTGTGTATGTGTATTTATCCACATTACCATGTCTAAGGGCTCTGTGTCATGTGCTGCAGAGTGTGTATCTTCTCCTGAAGAGTTTATCCCATGTACTCAGGACTGCAATGTGCTTTCCCAACCTGTCAAATCCGAACCCCCATGGGTTTATTCTTTAAGGGGAATGATATCACAGATTTAATCAAGGATGTCACATAATGAGAAAGAGACACAGTTTTTGAGAAAGTCTGTAGAGGGGTTGCAGCATTCAGCTCCTACTCCCTCAAATAACCTACATACCCTAAAAAAACGTACACTTGCCCAAGTAATGCAAGTTGACACTGATACCGACTGATACAGGGGACCGTGATGAGGACATGCGGGGGGATGCATTCCTTGCTAAGTGGGTGCAGTTGATGATTGAAGCCATTAGGGATGTTTTGCATATTACTGAGAAGGTGCCTGAGACGGAAGAGGAATCTTATTTTACAGAAAATAAGAAATCCTCCCTCACCTTCCCTGCTTCTAAAGAGCTTAACTCTTTATTTGAAAAATAATGGGAAAACCCAGAGAAAAAATTCCAGATCCCTAAAAGAATTCTCATTGCTTTTCCTTTCACTGAAGAGGATAGAAAGAGATGGGAAAACCCACCTATAGTAGACGCTTCTGTATCTACTGTAGGTTGTCTAAAAAGGTGGTTTTACCTGTCCCTGGTTCAACCGCCCTAAAAGAGCCGGATGACCGCAAGATTGAGACTACGCCCAAATCTCTGTACACTGCTACAGGCATGGCTTCATGGCCCACTATTGCTTGTGCGTGGATTTCTAAAGCCATAGTAAAGTGGTCAGGCACATTACTAGAGGACTTAGATACTATGGATAGGTGTGACATTGATTTGTTTTTGCGTCACATACAGGATTCTGCTGGGTTCATGGTGGAGGCCATGAAAGACCTTGGAATGCTGAATGCAAGGGCTACTTCCATGGCGGTATCAGCACGCAGAGGACTCTGGCTACGCCAATGGACTGCAGATGCAGAATCCAAGAAAAGTGTGGAGAACCTACCCTTCACAGGTCAAGCTGTGTTTGGGGATGCATTGGATGCGTGGATTTCCACGGCAACTGCGGGTAAGTCAACCTTTCTCCCCTCAACAGCTCCACCGACTAGGAAATCTAATCCTACGTCCACACTGCAGTCCTTTCGGACCGCAAAATTTAAAAAATCCAAATCCCCTTCCATCTTCTTTAGGGGTGGTCGGGGGAAAGCCAAAATACCTGCACCAACGGGTTCTCAGGAACAGTAACCAGGTTTTGTTTCCTCTAAATCTTCTCATGACTGTGGACCTCCCAGCCTGGAGATCGGGCAGGTGGGAGCGAGACTAAAAAATTTCAGTCACATCTGAGCATCATCAGGCCTGGACTCCTGGGTGACAGACATTGTTACCCAGAGCTACAGACTGGAGTTTCAGGAACTCCCACCTCACAGATTCTTCAAATCAGGTTTACTAGTTTTGCTGACGGAAAGTGCTATCCTACAGGAAGCCATTCAAAAATTGGTAAAAATAGATGTTATTGTCCTGGTTCTACACCACAAGGGTTATTACCCAAACCTGTTTCTGGTGCCGCAACCAGATGGTTCGGTAAGGCCGATTCTCAACTTAAAGTCATTGAACCTCTACTTAAGGGAATTCAAATTCAAGATCGAGTCTCAGCGGTAAACTCAGGTCTGGAGGAGGGGGAATTCCTAGTATCCCTGGATATCAAGGATGCGTACTTTCATATTCCGATCTGGCCGCCTCACCAGGCTTATCTCAGATTTGTGCTGCTGGATTGTCACTATCGGTTCCAGGAAGGTGGTCAAGTCTGGAATCCATACTTCCGATAAACATTCTGGAACTAAGGGCCATATACAATGGCCTTCTACAAGCGGACCATCTTCTGCAAGATCAGGCCATTCAGGTTCAGTTGGACATTGTAACGGCAGTATCCTACATAAACTGACAGGGCGGAACGAAGATCAGAGCGGCAATGTGAGAGGTAACCAGAATACTCCTCTGGGAAGAAAAACACGCGGTGACGCTATCAGCAATCTTCATTCCGGTAGTGGACAACTGGGAAGCGGACTTCCTCAGCAGACACTATCTCCACCCAGGAGAATGGGGTCTAAACCTGGAGGTATTCGCAGAGGTGACAAGCCGTTGGGGGCGTACCTCAGGTAGACATGATGGCTTCTCGCTGCAACAAGAAGCTTTGCAGGTACTGTTCCAGGTCGAGAGATCCACAGGTAGTGGCGGTGGATGTACTGGTAACTCCGTGGGTTTTCCAGTCAGTATATGTGTTCCCTCCACTTCCACTCATCCGAAGGATTCTCAAACTCATAAAAAGAACAAGAGTTCAGGCGATCCTCATTGCTCCGGACTGGCCAAGGAGGGCTTGGTACGCGGATCTTCTGAAATTACTCCTGGAGGATCCGAGGCCTCTTCCTCTTTGCGAGGACCATCAACAGGGGCCGTTAGCTTATCAAGACTTACCGCGACTACGTTTGATGGCATGGAGGTTGATCGCCAGATCTTAGCTCGGAAGGGCATTCCGAAGAAGTTCATTCCTACCTTACTTCAGGCTAGGAAGGGAGTTACGTGTAAATATTACCATTGAATTTGGAAAAAATGTGTCTGTATGTGAATCCACGAAGTTTCTAACGGTGGAGTTTCAACTGGGACGGTTTCTCCTCTTTCTGCAGGCAGGTGTGGATGTGGGCTTACGCTTAGGCTCCATAAAAGTCCAGATTTCGGCCTTTTCCATTTTCTTCCAGGAACAATTGGCTGCCCTCCCTGAGGTTCAGATATTCTTGAAAGGGGTTCTGCACATCCAACCACCCTTTGTGCCTGCTACGGCGCCTTAGGATTTTAATGTGGTGCTGCAGTTCCTACAATTGCATTGGTTCGAACCTTTGCAGGAGGTGGACGTCAAGTTTCTTAATTGGAAGGCAGTCACACTGTTGGCATTGGCATCTGCTAGACGTGTGTCAAAATTGGGGGCATTGTCATACAAGAGCCCCTACTTGATTTTCCATGAAGATAGAGCTGAGCTTAGAACGCGTCAGCAATTTCTTCCGAAGGTTGTGTCAGCTTTTCATATCAACCAACATATTGTGGTGCCAGTGGCTACTGACTCCTCAATTACCTCAAAGTCCTTGGATGTAGTAAGGGCTTTGAAAATTTGTGTGAAGAGAACTTCTCATCACAGGAAGTCGGACGCTTTATTTGTCCTTTATGATCCCAACAAGGTTAGGTGTCCTGCTTCTAAGCAGACTTTTTTTCTCGCTGTATCAGGTTCACTATCTAGCATGCTTATTCTACGGCAGACTTGCCGTGTCCAAAATCAGTTAAGACTCACTCTACTCGTAAAGTGGGTTCTTCCTGGGCAGCTGCCCGGGGTGTCTCGATTTTACAGCTTTGCCGAGCAGCTACTTGGTCTGGGTCGAACACGTTTGCTAAGTTCTACAAGTTCGATACTTTGGCCTCTGAGGACCTAAAGTTTGGTCAGTCTGTTCTGCAGGAACCTCCGCACTCTCCCTCCCGTACTGGGAGCTTTGGTACATCCCCATGGTACTAAATAGACCCCAGCATCCTCTAGGACCAAGAAAAAATATGATTTTAATTACCTACCGGTAAATCCTTTTCTCGTAGTCCGTAGAGGATGTTGGGCGCCGGCCCAGTGCTTTGTATTCCTGCATTGTTACTTGGTTCAGTATTGTTGTTTCAGGCGTTGCTGAATTGTTCCAAGTTTGTTAGCTTGGCTTTCCTTTTTGTTATGTGTGAGCTGGTGTGAATCTCACTACTATCTGTGTACTTCCGTCTCTCGAAGTATGTCCGTCTCCTCGGGCACAGTTTCTAGACTGAGTCTGGTAGGAGGGGCATAGAGGGGGGGAGCCAGCCCACCCTATTAAACTTTTAAAGTGCCAGTGGCTCCAACAGGTCCCATCTATACCCCAGCATCCTCTACGGACTACGAGAAAAGGATTTACCGGTAGGTAATTAAAAGCCTATTTTTATTGACAAAGCAGTGTAATGCTATTGTGCAACTGGAATATTTTGTACTTGTTCCCAGAAAGTTGTGACTTCTTGCTCCAATAAAGTATTTTGTTTCAAAATATATATATTTTAAACAGAGTATTTTCTTAGTTCTTTCCATTTTCCCTTAATATCCTCAGCTCAATCAATACTTTCACATTTCAGAAAATATATGAGCGGAACAGAAAATAGCGCTTAGTGGAAACAGAGCAGCCCAGACGTATTCAGGTGACTCCCAATCACCGAAAAAGCTAGTAGAAACCAACTGGTATTGAATACACCTTAGGCGCTACCACCTTCTAAGAAAAAGTCACGTTCTATTATAATCAATAGTCCCAAAGTTGAATCTTGTATCTCACTTGCAGTATTCCTCCTTCTAGATGTTAATTCTTCTCCAATTTCGAAATACTTAAAAATTTCCTTGCGGACAACATGTAGATCAGTGGTTTCCAACAGCGGTCCTCAAGTACCCCCAACACAGAGGTTCCCAAACGCAGTCCTCCAGGCACCCCAACAGTCCAGGACTCTGCATCTAGAAGGAGGAATACTGCAAGTGAGATACAAGATTCAACTTTGGGACTATTGATTAAGAATAGAACGTGACTTTTTCTTAGAAGGTGGTAGCGCCTAAGGTGTATTCAATACCAGTTGTTTAATACTTTCACATTTGTTCCTTTTAAGACTGCTGTTTCGAACTCCCACCATATTTCACAGTTGTTTAAACAACTGTGTTCCTTCTCCGCTTCCTTTTTTCCTAATATATGTCTGTAATAAGGAGAATACATAAATGTGATACAGTGCCATGCTTTGCAAGTTGAGCAGTAACCTCTCACTTAGATAAGTATTTTCATTATTTACCCACTTTCCTATTTCTAACAGGGCAAAATTGTAGCTCAAGGAAAGCTTCTGCTTCAGGATACATTTCTTGTCAATGACCAAGACTCAGGACTTCTACCACGCTGCAAAGAAAGGCGGGTCTTCCTTTTTGAACAAATAGTTATCTTCAGTGAACCCCTAGATAAAAAAAGAGGCTATTCTATGCCGGGCTTTCTATTTAAAAATAGTATTAAGGTAGGTTATCAACATTTCATTCATGTAGAGAACTCAAATATTTTATTGGAGTTTAGTAATAATTATGTGCAGTGGAGTATATGGATTTGTGGGCTATGGTTATAAACCTATTGTGAACCACCACCTTCCACTGTGTAAAGTCAGTAAATAACAGCACTCACATTTTTGTTAAGATGAAGTCTAAAAGTTAAGACAGTCAAGTCTGTGATAGTTAAGAGTAGTGCCAAGAGCTGCATCACTTAACACAGAACCTGTTTTGGAGAGGTGTGATCTGTTATACCGGCGGACGGGATGCCAGCTGTCAATATCCCGACAGCGGCATCCTGTCTGCCAGAATGCCAGCAACGGGGCGACTGCTAAGAGTCCCCTTGCAGGCTTGCTGCTCTCACCATACTGCGAGCTCGCCACAGGTTTGATTCCCGCTCTATGGGTGTCATGGACACCCACGAGTGGGAATAGCCCTGATTCCGGCTGGCTGCATTGTCTGCTGTCGGGATTCCAGTGTCGGTATCCTGAACGCCGCGATCCCAACAGCTGGCATTTTAACTATATCCCATTTTGGAGCCTACACACTGTCGCTAAGCAGAAGACCTGTAGATTCTCTTGATAATTTATAGGTATGTTTCTTGGAGTGCAGGTGAACAACTAGGTGGTATAGTAAAGATTGGAGAGAGAAAAAGTACAAACCAATCAGCTTCTAACTCATTTTTCAAACACATGCTGTAAAATGAGTTAGGAGTAGATTGGTTGGTACATTATCTCTCTCCACTTAGGTTAGCTTTATGGATAAAGACTAAGTCCTGTCTAGGAATGTTTGAATTCTGAAGAAGTCTCTTAATTATGTTAACTCCCTGAGCCAAACCCATTCTTCTGCAGCTCATAGTATCATCGTGGGTATCCTATTAGCCGCAAAAACACAGTACGTTATCGCAGGTTAACGTTTCACTCCTATCGCACAAAAGTTGCTGCGTAAACGGTTTATGAGGTATGTGCGTTCCCATTTTTCGCACCTATCCTATTCCAACATTTTGAAAATGGGATTTGCACGAGATTTCTAGCCGGCAAAACCTGAGATCATTTTAGGACAAAATTGGGATATCTGCCTGTACCCCCAACAAAGTTAAACTAATATAACAAAACCTTATCGAAGTCTAATAATGACCTTAGTAAAACTATTTGTTGTACTTAAATTCGGTCAAATGGCTGTTATATGCATTTTTTATTTATTTATTTATTTTAATGGGAAAAAAATTATAGAAAGCTATTTTTTTCAGCAATATAAGTGCTCTCATTAGGGGTACATAGAAATGGGGTTAAGTATATATTTGAGGCTTTTAGTAGTAGCCTCTCATCTGTCACAGTGACTTACCACATGGCACCCTCCACAACAGGGATTCATAACTGTCTCCAGCAGCTGCTGTGGAACTGAAAGTCCCAGCATGGCTTGCACATAAAATCCTCCTCAGAAGGAATGTAGCACATGAGTTAAAAAGCAGCATATGGAGGGGCGTGGCCTGGCGGGCTGAGAAGAGGACGTGCTCTGGTAGTGCTCCTCTGTAAAACGGTATCATATACCTATTAATTGCGCTCAATACAGCTTTCCCCCCGTCCCAGTGCGCTCCTGTGACTGTCCCCCTGCCCTGGCCGTGTGCTCCGAGTTGCAGCTGAACCGGAGGAAGCGGCCGCCTCTCCCCGCAGATTGCGGCCTAGTCGATCCCCGGAAGCCGGGGCCTGGAGTTTCGGGTGCGGCCGGACGGCAGGCTCCGTGGCGCGCACGCCGCAGCAGACCTTGCCAACAGCGCTCCCTCCTGCAGGCAGACTCCACAGACCCCGCGGACGACAGTGTCTCCAGAGAGCACCCCTAGGAGCCCCTGTAAACACCGTGATACACAGGTACTCACTACATCCTCTCCTGGTGCTTCGGCTCCTCACTGCGGTGGCCATCTTGCCTCGCCACCTCTAAGCTGTTGATTACCTTTTAGCTGCTGTATTGAAAGGAGTTTCTGTGACGTGGTGCTGCTACAGCTTGCACCCTGCTCTGACACTTTTGTCTGTCAAAGTGTGTTACAGCCCTGTTGTCTCAAAGCACCTATTACACAGGATAGACCCAAGTATAAACCCTGTGCTGCAGCTTTTACAGAAAACACCCTCTGGTTGTTATCCTGGGGAAATTCACCTGAGCTGTGCATTGTTTTTCTCCATGTTCAATATATGAAGCCGATTTCCAATCACGTCAGACGACTGGTTCTAAGTCACTGTCTCTGGTTGAATGCTTTTCTACTCTGCCATGACGTCTCAGTGGTTTTATGCTATGGATGTGTGCTTTACTAGGCTACTGCTGCCGCCATTGATACCGTAAGGATTTGTTGGCGCCATCCCACTGGGAGCCACCACGCTGAAGGTATCCTTCCGTGAGTTATGTCATTTTAGTTTACCTCGATCTCCTGACCTCAGTGAATTTATGCTCTTTGATGCTGATTGAATGATCCCCAGGAATAAGAAATCTTCTCAAAAGACCGGTACGCCTCCTACACGAGGGAGCCATGTCGCAGTCCGCTATGAGACTATTTCTACAACCTACCCCGCCCGCACTTGCAGAAAACTCTTCTGCTTCAAACCCCTCCATCTCCCGGCCTGCCTCTCATTCATCCTCTTCAGGTGCTGATGCACCACATATCTGCCCTCCAGGCAATAGGGACTTACGAGACATCTTGGCCTACATGAAAAATCTTCCCACTAAACAAGATACTGTGAGACGTGAACTGGCTACTATGAGACAGGACATTTCCAACCTCTCCGACCGGATGTCGAATCTGGAGGATCACCATGCCTCTTCTGATACGTTCCTGAAGTAATTGACGAATGTCATTGAAGCTCAGTCAACTGAGATCCGCTCTCTCCAAACGCGGTTAACGGATTTGGATAACAGAGGGAGGAGAAATAACATCCGAGTGCGGGGTTTGCCGGAAGACATCCCTCAAACAGGCTTGATTGATGCTCTTACAAAAATCTTTAACAAGATATTTGGTAATGATCGTAACGACACTATCACCTTCGATAGGGCCCATCGTGCTCTGAAACCAAGAGGTCTCTCCGCTGACAGACCACTTGATGTCATCTGCAGATTACATTATTTTTCTCAAAAAGATGACATTATGCGCAAGGTACGCCAGCTCGATGGAGTCGATTTTAACGGTTCAATGATACATATCTACCAAGACTTGTTCTGGTATACCCTCCAACAGCGGAAATCCCTCAAACCCCTAACAGATGAGCTCCGTAAACGCCAATTGAAATACCGTTGGGGCTTCCCCTTCAATCTCCAAGTCTCTTTTTCTGGGAAAACCCACACTCTTAACTCCCGATGTTCTGTAATGGTCTTGGATTACCGAAACTTGACTTACGCGATTGGAACTTCCCTTTTCCTGCATTGCCACCTCTCCGATCCCCGAGTACTGGAATCCCTTGGCAGGAGGTGCGGAACACCGGGAGGAAAAGAGCTGATGATTCCCCCTCTGACAATGACTCAAATGCTACCTGATTGATAACCTGTTATCATTTGTTTGTTTATGTATTATCTCTCTAGGTTTAAGTGTGAAACTTTTTCTAACCGCTGATGAGACTTAATCTAATATCCTGTTGTCATCGGGACTAGGTCCCTCCTATTATATATTGGGCCGTTAATTGTCGGCCCCTGTTACTTGATTACGAGGTTTCTTTTTTCCTACCATTTGAAGATTTCTTCATGTCAACGAGGTTTACAGTTAGTTATAACTACTAATGTGTAATGATTTTTATAATATTTTTTCCCATTTTTCAATATGCCTTTGGCGGTGGCTCCCCCACTTGCCCCTTACCCGCACCTGGCTGCTTTGCCTCTTGGGTTTCTGATTCTTAGATGGATCAGCTACCCCATTGCAGGTTTTTTTTGACTGTTGTTGTTTTTTCTACTTGATTTGCTTCTTTCTCTTCCCTCCTTGTTCCTTTTTCTTTCCTCTTTTTGACCATTTCGGGCCCACCGCTCTCTACCATGACTTGTGCCTCCCATGACATCACCTGGTAGACTCAAAATATCATCGATAAATGCGAAGGTCCTTAATGTACCTGAGAAAAGCGCCTCCCTTCTACGGTCTCTCTGGGCCGATAGAGTAGATGTTGCTTTGGTCCAAGAAACGCATTTTAGAATCTCAGCTCGCAGCCCCTCTCTGATTAACTATCGTTTTCCCCAGGCCTTTTATAGTAACAACCCAGATTCTAAATCATAAGGTGTAGTGATATTATTCTCTAGGACCCTTCAGCTGTCTGATATATCAGTGCATAAGCTGATTCCAGGTCGGCTTTTAGTGGTGCGTTGTAAAATATGTATGTACCCTTACACGTTTGTTGCACTTTATGCCCCTAATAAGGATCAGGTTTCATTTTTTCGGTCCGCACTTTCCCAAATAGAATCTCTTTTTTCGGGTGTTGTTTTTTTGGGGGGTGATTTGAACTGGATAATGGATCCATCCTTAGTCTCTTCTTCTAATGCTCCCTGGACCTCCCAACGTAAATACTGCCAAGTTAGAAGATTGTTCCACGATCTCCAGCTGGCTGACTCCTGGTGGGTCCTTCACCCCTCTGACAGAGACTACTCCTTCTATTCTACTCCACATAAAGCTTACTCTCGTCTTGATTATCTATTCCTCAGTCACAGACATCTTCCCTTACTGATAGATTCTTCTATTGGCTTGATAACCTGGTCTGACCATGCTCCGGTGTCCATAACTCTCTCAACCCCTCAAACTACCCCAGGTCAATGGACTTGGCGTCTTAATGAATCCTTATTACAGGATCAATATTGCAAGGGAGAAATTGAGAAGGCCTTGACTGAATTTTTCTCCATAAATGATACCGACGAAGTCTCTAAGGTTATCCTGTGGGAAGCGCACAAATGCACTATACGGGATAAACTTATACAGTTGGGTACATTTATGAAAAAACAGAGCACTCATCACCAAATTACTGCAACGACTCCACTTTCTAGAGTCCTCTCATAAAACGTCTGTCGGAGACCGATTACTTAGATTTACTTGACACGCGGGCACAACTAAAGAAGACCCTCACTGACAGTATCCAGCTTTCAATCCGTAAATGCAACTCTAAGTACTACCAGTGGGGTAATAAACCTGGACGCCTCCTAGCCCAGGCACTTAAGGCCCAACACACTTCATTGTTTATTAATAATGTGAAGGACCTCGGGGGTACCCTACGTTTCAAAACTCCTGAAATAGCTGCCTGCTTAAAACAGTATTATTCTCTTTTATATAACTTAGAGAACCAACCCGATGGTGCTACCCCTCTTTTTGATATTCTAAAGGCCAAGGCGTATTTAGAAAAAGGTATCTTATCCCGTTCTTCCTTCTTCAAACAGGGAAGGTTTGGAATTACCTTTTACCCTGCAAGAGCTGGAAATCACTTTGACCTCGACACCCTCTGGTAAGAGTCCGTGACCGGATGGTTTCTCGTCAACTTACTTTAAACAATTTAAAGGTTTCCTATCCCCTTATCTCCTCCAGGCCTTTAACTCCTTCTCCGCAGATACTCATTTTTCAGGCCAATCCTTAGAAGCTCACATTACTGTTCTCCCTAAGCCCGTTAAGGACCCCTCGTGTGCTCCAGCTATAGGCCCATATCTCTTCTTAATGTTGATGTCAAACTTTTCGCAAAATTGATGGCGAACAGACTGAATATATTCCTGCATTCTCTTATTCACAAACGACCAGGTGGGTTTTATCCCAAACCGTGAGGCTAAAGATAATATCACCAAGGTTTTGAACTTAATCCACATAGCTTCTCGTGGTAGCTCCCCCACTGTGTTCCTATCCACTGATGCCGAAAAGGCTTTTGATAGTCAGTTGGGGTTTTATGAAGTGTGTACTCGGGCACATCGCATTGGGTCCCCGAGCACTTGGTAGGATTATGGGACTTTATAGATCGCCTGCAACCCGGGTTCGAGTTAATGGTTCCTTATCTGATCCCTTCTCCATAGGAAATGGAACACGACAGGGCTGCCCACTGTCTCCCTTACTCTTTGTCCTCTGTATTGAAGCTCTTGCTATGGCCATTAGGGCCAATGATTGTATTACTGGTCTGAGAGTTGGTGATACAGAGCACAAACTGGCCCTGTTTGCAGACGATTTATTGGCTACAATAACGCTCCCGGTTTCCTCCCTCCCCCATCTTATGAAGGAGCTGTCCACTTTCGGTTCACTTTCTAATTTTAAGATCAACATGTCCAAATCATGCGCCTTGAACATTTCCACCCCTCCGATATAGTGGCCAGGCTCTAACAATCTTTCCCTTTTACTTGGCATACCTCCCGTATTTCTTACTTGGGAATACAACTACCGAGTGATCTTTCCCGTCTGGTTTCATTGAATTTTATGCCCCTTCTTCGAACTCTCAGGGCCGATTACAGTAGATGGTATCTTAAACCACTTTCCTGGTTGGGAAGGGTGAATGTTGTGAAGATGAATACTCTCCCTAAACTACTCTATAAACTTCAGGCTCTTCCCATACAGATTCCAGACTCCTGGTTCAGGTCCATTCAACTCTTGATACAACAATTTGTTTGGTCCCGGAAACGGCCTAGAATTAGCCGGTCCACTATGATTCGTTCCACCTGACGCGGTGGTTTCCAGCTACCTGATATTTGAGGCTATTATTGGGCAATTTTGCTTAATAGAGAACTGGACTGGACGAGGAGTCGGGAGACTAAGCAATGGGTGGTCCTGGAGGGGCTTTATATGCAACAATACCCCGAGATCTTGCCTTGGCTTCCTAACCTTCTCAAGCCTCCTCCCCACCCAACTATCACTACGACCCTTTCCTTTTGGAAAAAAGCATGCCACTGGCCCTTCCTCACTTCTGATTTCGGCCCGTTGACCTGTTTTCTAGCCAACGCTGACTTTCTGCCCGGCTTAACACTTTCTCACTTTCGTAATTGGGCTTTAGAAGGGCTCTTCAGTGTAGGCCAGCTGGCGATCTCCTCGGGAGTAAGACATTTCTTGGAAGTACGATCTAAATGGGAAATTCCACAACACGACTTTTGAAAATATTTACAGCTTAGACGTTTTTTGTACTCCAATCACAGATACCTTCTAACCTCTAGGGAACTAACATCATTTGAGAGATTGTGTGTCTCTACGTGTGACCTCCAGCATACAGTTTCCACACTTTACAAATTATTACAGAGTCCCAGTGCTCAGACATCTCCACCTTTCCAGTTAGCTTGGGAGAGAGACCTCAGGTTTCAATTATCAGAAAAAGATTGGCAGATGATATTTCTCAAATCTCACAACAGTTCTGTCTGTATACAAGTGAAAGAAACCCAATATAAACTTTTAATGAGATGGTACAGACACCCCTCCCTTCTCCATTCCATGTACCCCGGGATGACTGATAAGTGCTGGAGATGTCTTAATACCACTGGTTCCTTGTTGCACATCTGGTGGAATTGCTCCTTACTTCGGCCATACTGGGATGATGTAATCTCTATTTCCCAAGATATGCTTCACACCCTCGTCCCTTCTGGCCTGGCCTTCTGACTGCTATCCCACTCTTCCATGTCGTTGGTTCAATATAAAACATCTCTACTCCACCATCTGTCTAATGCAGAACGGGCGGTTATTCCCACACTATGGAGGTCATCGTCCCCACCCACATGGAAAACTTGGTTCACTAGAATCAATTGTTATATGAATATGGAGCACATCCTCCTAGTCTCCAAAGAGAAATTTTCCGAATTCACAGCCACTTGGTTACCTTGGAAAGAATATAAATCCTCAAAAGAGTACAAAGACTACATATATGCTACTAAATGATCTGAGTTTATCAGTTGATTGATTAAAGAGATCGCAATTCTCTTACCCTCTGTCTGATGGTCCCCCGGTTTGGTCACACTATATTTTTCTATATTTATGATGCCCCCTAAGCGTCCGTTACTAAATCGGCCTCCCAGGTTGCTTTCTTTAAACCCTCATTACAGTCTGCCAAATCTAAGGAGCCCGGAGTGCCTGCCACTTCAAAAGGTTCTCCTGTTGCCGCTTCCGGAGGATCTTCACCTAGTATTGGTATGGGATCCCACCTGAGCCCGATTGGCGATGGAGATGCTCTCACGGTGGGCGCAATGAAACATCTTTTGACCCAATTTAAAGACGAAGTGGCGGCTGAATTCTGCACGACTCTCCAGGCTTGTCAGCAGTCCGTTGACGACTTGGGAGGTCGGACGGATCATTTGGAGACAAAGATGGGAAAAGTCGTGGGTTCTCATAGTGATCTCATTCTTCATGAGGAGGAAGTGATGGCCCTTAGAGATAAAGTCAGTGACTTGGAGGACAGATCTATCCGCAATGATATTAAATTGTGAGGGGTCTCGGAAGCAGTCTCGAACAGCAGATTACGCAATTTTGTATTCTCCCTGTTTCAAAAGCTTCTTCCTACTGTCACAGTCATCTGATCTCCTCATTGATCATATTCATAGACTCCCGAAGGCGAGAAAAGCCCCAGGCGGTGCCTCTCGGGATGTCCTGATGCGAATCCACTTTTTCCATATCAAGGAAGTGCTCTTGAAGGCTGCCATAACCTTTGATGAGTGTGACGATATCCTTGAAACCTGCAATTATTTGGAGATCTTTGTCAAGCTACACTGTATAAGCGGCGTTCCTTTCAGCCCATTACAAGTGCCTTGAGAGGAGGGCTGGTATCATAAATCGATGGGGATTACCAACTCGTCTACTGGTCAACAGAAATGGCTCCACTACTTCAATTTCTACTCTAGAGGAGGGCATGAAGGCTCTCTCGGAGTGGAATATTAACAAGCCGCCTTCTGATTCACCTCCTGGCCGTAGGTTGCAGCAGGACTGGTCCACGGTGGGCTCACAACGCTGAGAAGTTTGCTCTCTACCATTAGTTGTGTGTTGACTTGTATTACTATGTTGCCTTGTTCATTGTGTTTTTCGTCATTTAAAATATTTGAGCTGTTTGGCGACCCTGCAGATGTACTTGTGTCTTATATGTTTATGTGGGCTCCGTCGAACAGCTAGTCTTTGTCTCTACTATGCAACATTTGTTATGTTCTCAGCTATTTTATGTTGTTGCAGAAGGTGGTTTTTCATTTGTGCTGACCCTACAGGTTCCTTAGGCAGTTCGTTCTGCTATTCTGTTTAGATAATGTAATATTTGTAAAATTTTTGCCACATGTTCCTTGCCCTTCACAATGTCATATGGCTATATGACTGCAGTCAAATAAGGGGGCTAAGCATGTCTAGGAATGTTGGAAGACTAACCACTACCCCCCTTTGCCATGTTGGTGCTATCGAGGTTTGGTAGCCTTCTCCGGCCTCAATTGAGGTCATTTCAGTGTTCATTCTTTTACTTTTTTGTTTCTTTTTTTTCTGACTATTCACTCTTTTACCTTGTGTTGCTGTTTATCCCTATTCCCCTCAGGATTACATTGCCATGATTTTATGTAACATTTCTCTGATTGCACAGTGCTACATATTTCAGTGTTATAATGGTAAATATAATATCTATTAACGCTAAGGGGCTTAATTCCCCTCACAAACGGAGACTGGCCCTTAATCACTTTCGTACATTGAAAGCCCATGTAGTCGCAGTGCAAGAAACACATTTTCAAAGAGATGCCCCACCTTTATTTAGTAATGTTAAATTTCCTCATTGTTATACAGCCAATGGGCCCTGTAAGAAGGCCGGTGTTGCAATATTCCCATCTCGGGATTGTCCTTTTGTATTGTCTGGTCAGCTTTCTGATATTAATGGGAGGTATTTGCTTTTGATGGGTCAGTTGGGTGGTATTGACGTAACCCTGGTGTCTGCCTATGCGCCTAACACTGGACAGCTTTCTTTTTGCCGTAAATTATGTTCAGTGTTATCTAAGCATGGTAAATGGGCTGTCTTAGTGTTGGGGGACTTTAATATGGTTCTGGATTCGATCTTGGATAGATCCAAGTCCACCTCTCCCCGATCCAGGGTAGCTCATGATTTTTCTAAAGGGTTCACACCGCTTCTAGCTGAATAGGATCTTTACGATACGTGGAGAGTTAAGCACCCTAAAGTGAGAGATTATTCCTTTTATTCTCATGTGCATCATTCCTATTCCAGGATTGACTTGGTATTGGCAGATAAATGGTCTCTACCCTCTATTACAAAAGTAGATATCTTATCCATGATGTGGTCTGACCACTGCCCGGTATTCCTGACCTGGAATACCAAAGCTAGATCAGTACCCCCAGGCCCATGGAGGTTATGTGCATATTTGTTATCCCATTCCTCGGCACTGCAGTCTCTCCAAGAGTATTTGTCCCTTTTCCTAATAAACCGGAGGAAACGTCAGTTTTTAATTTCTGGTGTGCTCTAAAGGCTGTGATGCGTGGGTCAGCTATTCAGACGTCAGCCAGGCTGAAGCTGGTATACAGGCAGCAGTGTGAGGCAGCAGAAGTTGTGGCGTCAACACTTGAGTTACATAAAGCTGACCCAACGAACAAGGCATTGTATAAGGCGTTGCTTATGGCAAGGGAGAAGGTTAATACTTTGCTCTTAGGGAGGATCAAATGAATCTTTTTCGCCTTAACCAGCTTTTTTATGTATATGGTAATCGGGCTAGCCGTTTACTGGCGCGCAAGTTGAGTGGAAGGTTGGCTAAAGAGAGGGTACAGAACGTTTTTAACCCTGGTGGTAACAAAGTCTATGATCCTGCTGAAATTGTGAATGTATTCGCAGATTATTACTCCCAACTGTATAACCTTAAAACGGATCCACTCACTACACAGCCATCTAGCAAGGGCATTGATACATTTTTGAGTGAGATAAATCTGCCACCTTTAGACAGTGTAGCCTGTTTGGCATAGGAAACTCACTGGTCCGCGGAAGAAGTTGAAAGGGCTATTGATTCGCTACCCTTAGACAAGACCCCAGGGGCAGATGGTTATCAGTCTAACTTCTATAAAACATTCAAAGGGACCCTGGCCCCGATATTGACATCAGTGTTTAATGAGGCTTCGGAAAGGGGAAATTTCCCACGCGAGATGTTGGAAGCTAGGGTTATAGCTCTCCCTAAATCGGGGAATCCCCCCACTTCAGTCCAAAATTATCGTCCCATTGCATAGTTGAACACTGATGTCAGGTTATACGCTAAACTGCTTGCAAATAGGCTTTGCCCCTTCCTGTCATCGTTGATTCACCCAGACCAGGTGGGGTTCATAATGTGCAGACAGGCTCCTGACAACACCTGTCAGGTTTTTAATGTTTTGGAATACTGTGAGAAGCGTAAGGAGCCTCTGCTACTGCTCTCATTGGACGTTGAAAAGGCGTTTGATAGACTCCAATGGGGTTATCTTAAGGCATTTTTTAAAACATTTCGGTTTGGAGGTAGGATAATTTACTCCATTCTGGCCTTATATTCCTCTCCTTCAGCGAGGGTATTCATAAATGGTTTCTTATCAAGTTGTATGATTACTAACAGTACTCGTCAGGGTTGCCCGCTTTCCCCTCTGATACTCGCACTTGCTATAGAACCTTTAGCGGAAAAAATTAGAAGCTCTGCCTCCATCCAGGGCCCACATATTGGTGATATAACGCATAAGATCTATCTGTTTGCAGACAATGTATTGTTGTGTTTATTGCGCCCGAACATTCTCTTTTGGCACTGACTTTGGTATTGCGTAGTTTTGCGGACATTTCCTTCTATAAATTAAATACCAACAAGACTGAGGCCCTCCCATTTCATATTCCCACTGATATATTAACTAATTTACGCTCTACTTACAAGTACGCTTGGCAAGTGAGCTCCTTGAAAAATCTGGGGGTGCAGTTAGCTGGTGAACATGATCTTATGTCCTGTAATTATGATCCTCCTTGGGGTGTTTAGTGGCTTGGTCAAGGATTGGATGTTTCAGGAAGTGTCTTGGATGGGGCGATTAGCAGCAGTTAAAATGGTGTTATACCGAAATTACTTATTTTGTTCCGGACCATTCCTAGACTGCTTCCAAAAATACTGTGCAATAAATTTAATAAAATAATCTCTAATTATGTTTGAAAAGGAAGCAAACCCAGAATTGCAAGACGTACCTTGTCCCTTCCTAAATTAGAGGGTGAAGTGGCATTTCTGGACTTGGTGAAATACCAAGTGGCATGTTTATTGAACCAAAGTAGGGATTGGTTTGATATTATCTCACCTAAACCGTGGGTTATAGTGGAGAAGGAGTTAGTGCGGCCTTTTGACCTCCCTGATCTTTTATGGCTACCTAGTAATATTAACCCTCCACAACTTGGTTCCTCAAGAGCGGTTAAATGTACTGTGTTAGTCTGGAGGAGATTTGTGCTTCAATCGGATGTCTTTTCATTATCTTGTCCTGCTCTCTTTTTATCAGGTATCGCCAGTCTGATACCTAATTTACAGTTAACTTCATGGATTAGTCGCGGAATTGCCACAGTGGGTGATATGCTGTCGGAGGATCGAGAAGTTTTATTCTCACATCTTCAGGCGGAATATAGTATTTTAACCAGGGACTTTTATAAGTATCTCCAAGTGAGACACTGGCTGCTGAGTTCTCTGCCTCAATAAGGAAGCCTTCTTTTCCAGCATATGTGCTATCCAGATTTACATCTCCTGGCCATAGGGGGGGGAATCTCGTGGTGGTACCGCTCTCAGGTAGCTATAGTTAAAAAAGGTAAATTAGCTTGTCAACTTCAATGGGAAGGGGACCTCTCGCAGTCCCTGACTGAGGAAGACTGGGAGATTGTTTTCCGTACTTGCTTTAAAGTATCTCGATGTATTAATCATACAGAGATGTTTTATAAACTTCTCCACAGAACATATCACACTCCAGATAAACTACATGTTATTTTGACGTCTGTCTCCAAATATTGTTGGAGGAATTGTAGGCAGGTGGGTGATTTATTGCATGTATTTTGGTTATGCCCACTCCTTCAGCAGTTATGGAGAGTTGTGTTTACCCTGATCGATAGTCATTGGGGTTCCTGTACACTCCGACCCAAGAGTAGCTCTTTTACATTTCTATCCTGGGGATTTGTCTCTAGGAAATAGATATATTATGGGACATATTCTGGTGGCTACAAAAGCTGCCATCGCTCAAAAATCGAGGTCTGCTAATCTAAGAGCCATTGAAAATAGTGTTCATAAACATTATGTTTTTGAGACAGCAGATTGCAAATATACTTCTTCTGCATCCTCTCCACATATAAAGTGGTTTAATTGGTGTGCATATCGGGAAGGGTAGGGTCACTCTTCTGTATACACTAGACCATTGGACCTTTCCGTTTTAGATTCCCCGTTGAGACATTAGTCACTCAAACGGGTCTGGTCAATTAAATTCTTGGCGTAATGTATAAACTGAGCTTATACTTATTATATATTTACCATGGTTATGTCTGCAATTGTGTGACTTCCACAGAATATGTATTCCTACCCACTTTTTGGTTGTGATCCCATTGTTTCCCTTTTTCCTTTTTGTACCTTTTCTTGTGAAAAATTTATAAAAGCTATTGTATAAAAAATGAAAAACATTTAAGTGCCTAATTAGTCATTCAGAGGGATGTCGCAGGGGTTCTGAACAAAATCCTTATTTGTTTTTTAATGAAAATAGGGATTTTGCACTACTTATTACCTGCTCAGAGATGGTAAAAGCAAGTTTGAGATAAAACCTATGGAGTCTTTTTGCCGACAACTTTTTGCAGCTAATTGGATACAGAGTTTCCACAATTGCTATAATAAAAACCCATTTTTTTTTCAAAACAGCATTTTTGCGGCTAATAGGTTACCCCCCCCCCCCCCCCCCCACACACACACACACACACACACACACCCCTTTCACTTAAGTACAGAGGTTTTATTCTATTCCAGATAAAAGCGGAGTATAACTGACCTATTAGGACTGATGGAGCACATTTGAATTTGGTCATTCGGCCTAGCAAGGAAAGTCTATCCATCGAGATAATTGGGTACATAGGTTAGCAATAATTGGAGTAGTGTTAAAATGATATAGACGTGATAGGTCAACCAGTATGTATGTACTGGTTTTGTGAGAATGGTCTTGAAAACTGAAGCAATCTGAGGATGTTGCTGATAAACAGTATAGCGGATAAGATTTGGCCATGCTAATTCTATAACCCGCAAAGGTGCAGATTTTTTTTTATAACTGGTTTCCTTGTGTGTTAACTCTTAGGAGCAGATTAAATTAGCTGTGGGATTTACTGCATGGCTTTCAGGTTTAATACCCGGAGCTATTCAGTTTGGTAGTTTCATTATACGCTAAGCCCACGGCTAACCCGCGTTAACACATAGCTCCCAAGTTAAGTGCCCAAAGTTATGGCAGTAATTGACTAGCTCCATGCAGAGCTGCAGTCACATGGTACATCCGTGGCTAATTGAAACTGCTCCTTAATACTGTAGAATAAAGAAAAGTGAATAATTTTTGCAATTTTATCAATTGGGGATTGTGAATTGAAAATGAGTGAACATCTTTAATATAACATACTTTGCTTCCCACAGGTGAATTCCCTTAGTTTGGAGGAATGCGTTGATGGTGATCCTTGCAAGTTTGCCCTGTTGTCTGCAGACTCCAATGAAAGGTATATTTTGAATTCTACATCCCCAGCTGTAAGACAGCTATGGATACATGAAATCAATCAAATCTTGGAGAACCAGCTTAACTTCCTCAATGGTAAGATATATTTTTATGTTTACTGTTATATTATGTATTTAAAAAATGTTTGTAATTCTTTGGGGTATATGCAATGGCGGTCGAATTTCCGGCTTAAATTCGACCGTTTTTTAATTCGACAGTGGAAACCCTCCCGCCGGGACCCAAATTCGACATATTCAATAAATAACGGATTAGACAGTCCCACTGTCGAAAAACGGACCAATTGACGAATAGTGGGCGGCCTGGATTCGACTTCATGGACGGCACAAAAGTGTTCGAAAAATCATGAAAAAAATTGCGTGGGGTCCCCCTCCTAAGCATAACCAGCCTCAGGTTCTTTGAGCCGGTCCTGGTTGTAAAAATACGGGGGGGGGAAATGACGACAGGGGTTCCCCCGTATTTTAACAACCAGCACCGGGCTCTGTGTCCGGTCCTGGTGCAGAAAATACGGGGGACAAAAGACGTAGGGGTCCCCCGTATTTTTCACACCAGCACCGGGCTCCACTAGCCAGAGACATAATGCCACAGCCGGGGGACACTAGTCACCCCTGGCCAGGGTCCCCCCCTCCAGGCACCCAAGGGCCAGGGGTGAAGCCCGAGGCTGTCTCCCCCCCCCCCCTTCCCAATCCAAGGGCAGCGGATGGGGGGCTGATAGCCATGTGTCAAAAAAAAATATTATTTTTTTGTAGCAGAACTGTGCGCGCCTGAGCTGTCAATGAGGCGGCACACTCGAGATACACTGTAGCGCATAAGCGCTCCATTGTATCCAATGGTGGGAACTTTGCGGTCAGCGGTAGACCGCGAGGTTATGTGGGGTCACTCTTGTGGTCTACCGCTGACCGCAAAGTGCCATGACGTGGCGCTCCCTGATTGGGTGAAGGGACCCTCTTTGACAGCAGTCACGGGGGGTCCCGACAGTCGGGGAAAGGGGTCCCATATGTAAACATGGGACCCGTTTCAGTGCGTGGTCTGTGTTTTCCGTTTTTTTATTTTGCCAAGTACGTGGATTACAAACGGAGAGGACCGATCTACACTGGATTGTTGAGTATAATTTTATTTACAGGTACCCCATGCATTCTACGTGGAGAAGGGGACCGACTCTTTGTGTCAACATGGGTAAGTATGTATGTATGTAGGTGTGCATGTATGTAATAAAGTTATACTGTCACGGTGTGTGTACTGTTTTTATTTGGGTATTTTTTTGTAGTAGAACTACAGGTACTAGCGGGCCCGTTTCCCCCCCGCATGCTGGTACTTGTGGTTCTCCAAGTACCAGCTTGCGGGGGAGGCTTGCTGGGACTTGTAGTTCTGCTACAAAAACAATATTATTATTTTTTTGACACATGGCTATCAGCCCCCCATCCGCCGCCCTTGGATGGGGGGACAGCCTCGGGCTTCACCCCTGGCCCTTGGGTGGCTGGAGGGGGGGACCCCTTGATTTAAGGGGTCCCCACTCCTCCAGGGTACCCCGGCCAGGGGTGACTAGTTGGGGATTTAATGCCACGGCCGCAGGGACCTATATAAAAGTGTCCTCCGGCTGTGGCATTATCTCTCTGGCTAGTGGTGGTGTGAAAAATACAGAGGACCCCTACGTCTTTTGTCCCCCGTATTTTTTGCACCAGGACCAGACGCAGAGCCCAGTGCTGGTTGTTAAAATACGGGGGAACCCCTGTCATTTTCCCCCCCGTATTTTTACAACCAGGACCGGCTCAAAGAGCCCGAGGCTGGTTATGCTTAGGAGGGGGGACTCCACGCATTTTTTTTCAGGAATTTTAACACTTTCACGCCCTTTCCAACCTAAAAACATGCACTGATCTCTCCATATTATTGTAGTTAGTAAAAAAATTAAAATATTCTTTCTCTGACGTCCTAGTGGATGCTGGGGACTCCGTAAGGACCATGGGGAATAGCGGCTCCGCAGGAGACTGGGCACAAAAGTAAAGCTTTAGAACTACCTGGTGTGCACTGGCTCCTCCCCCTATGACCCTCCTCCAAGCCTCAGTTAGTTAGATTTTTGTGCCCGAACGAGAAGGGTGCACACTAGGTGGCTCTCCTGAGCTGCTTAGTGAAAAGTTTAGTTTTAGGTTTTTTATGTTCAGTGAGACCTGCTGGCAACAGGCTCACTGCATCGAGGGACTAAGGGGAGAAGAAGCGAACTCACCTGCGTGCAGAGTGGATTGGGCTTCTTAGGCTACTGGACATTAGCTCCAGAGGGACCGATCACAGGCCCAGCCATGGATAGGTCCCAGAGCCGCGCCGCCGGCCCCCTTACAGAGCCAGAAGACAGAAGAGGTCCGGAAAATCGGCGGCAGAAGACGTCCTGTCTTCAACAAGGTAGCGCACAGCACTGCAGCTGTGCGCCATTGCTCTCAGCACACTTCACACTCCGGTCACTGAGGATGCAGGGCGCTGGGGGGGGCGCCCTGAGACGCAATAAAAACACCTTGGATGGCAAAAAAATGCATCACATATAGCTCCTGGGCTATATGGATGAATTTAACCCCTGCCAGAATACACAGAAAAACGGGAGATAAGGCCGCCGAGAAGGGGGCGAAGCCTATCTCCTCAGCACACTGGCGCCATTTTCCCTCACAGCTCCGTTGGAGGGAAGCTCCCTGGCTCTCCCCTGCAGTCACTACACTACAGAAAGGGTTAAAAAAGAGAGGGGGGCACTAATTACGCGCAGTATTAAAATACAGCAGCTATAAGGGGAAAAACACTTATATAAGGTTATCCCTGTATATATATATAGCGCTCTGGTGTGTGCTGGCAAACTCTCCCTCTGTCTCCCCAAAGGGGCTAGTGGGGTCCTGTCCTCTATCAGAGCATTCCCTGTGTGTGTGCTGTGTGTCGGTACGTTTGTGTCGACATGTATGAGGAGAAAAATTATGTGGAGACGGAGCAGATTGCCTGTAATAGTGATGTCACCCCCTAGGGGGTCGACACCTGAGTGGATGAACTGTTGGAAGGAATTACGTAACAGTGTCAGCTCTGTATAAAAGACAGTGGTTGACATGAGACAGCCGGCTACTCAGCTTGTGCCTGTCCAGACGTCTCATAGGCCGTCAGGGGCTCTAAAGCGCCCGTTACCTCAGATGGCAGATATAGACGCCGACACGGATACTGACTCCAGTGTCGACGGTGAAGAGACAAATGTGACTTCCAGCAGGGCCACACGTTACATGATTGAGGCAATGAAAAATGTTTTACACATTTCTGATAATACGAGTACCACCAAAAAGGGGTATTATGTTCGGTGAGGAAAAACTACCTGTAGTTTTCCTGAATCTGAGAAATTAAATGAGTTGTGTGATGATGCGTGGGTTTCCCCCGATAACAACTGATAATTTCTAAAATGTTATTGGCATTATATCCTTTCCCGCCAGAGGTTAGGGTGCGTTGGGAAACATCCCCTAGGGTGGATAAAGCGCTCACACGCTTGTAAGAACAAGGGCTCTACCCTCTCCTGAGATGGCCGCCCTTAAGGATCCTGCTGATAGAAAGCAGGAGGGTATCCTAAAATGTATTTACACACATACTGGTGTTATACTGCGACCAGCAATCGCCTCAGCCTGGATGTGCAGTGCTGGGTTGGCGTGGTCGGATTCCCTGACTGAAAATATTGATACCCTAGATAGGGACAGTATATTATTGCCTATAGAGCATTTAAAAGATGCATTTCTATATATGCGTGATGCACAGCGGAATATTTGCCGACTGGCATCAAGTTTAAGTGCGTTGTCCATTTCTGCCAGTAGAGGGTTATGGACACGACAGTGGTCAGGTGATGCGGATTCCAAACGGCATTTGGAAGTATTGCCTTATTAAGGGGAGGAGTTATTTGGGGTCGGTCTTTCAGACCTGGTGGCCACGGCAACAGCTGGGAAATCCACGTTTGTACCCCAGGTCGCCTCTCAACATAAGAAGACGCCGTATTATCAGGCGCAGTCTTTTCGTGGGCAAGCAGGCAAAAGGTTCCTCATTTCTGCCCCGTGACAGAGGGAGAGGAAAAAGGCTGCAGAAATCAGCCAGTTCCCAGGAACAGAAACCCTCTCCCACCTCTGCCAAGCCCTCAGTATGACGCTGGGGCTTTACAAGCAGAATCAGGCACGGTGGGGGCCCGTCTCGATGAATTTCAGCGCGCAGTGGGCTCACTCGCAAGTAGACCCCTGGATCCTTCAGGTGATATCTCAGGGGTACAAATTGGAATTCGAGACGTCTCCCCCTCGCCGTTTCCTAAAGTCGGCTTTACCGATGTCTCCTTCTGACAGGGAGGCAGTTTTGGAAGCCATTCACAAGCTGTATTCCTAGCAGGTGATAATCAAGGTACCCCTCCTGCAACAGGGAACGGGGTATTATTCCACACTGTTGTGGTACCGAAGCCGGACGGCTCGGTGAGACCGATTCTAAATCTAAAATCTTGAACACTTACATACGGAGGTTCAAATTCAAGATTGAGTCACTCAGAGCAGTGATTGCGAACCTGGAAGAAGGGGACTAAATGATGTCTCGGGACATCAAGGATGCTTACCTTCATGTCCCAATTTACCCTTCTCACCAAGGGTACCTCAGGTTTATGGTACAGAACTGTCACTATCAGTTTCAGACGCTGCCGTATGGATGGTCCACGGCACCCCGGGTCTTTACCAAGGTAATGGCCGAAATGATGATACTCCTTCGAAGGAAGGGAATTTTAGTTATCCCTTACTTGGACGATTCCCTGATAAGGGTAAGATCCAGGGAACAGTTGGAGGTCGGTGTAGCACTATCTCAGGTAGTGTTGCGGCAGCACGATTGGATTCTCAATATTCCAAAATCGCAGCTGATTCCGACGACTCGTCTTCTGTTCTTAGGGATGATCCTGGACACAGTCCAGAAAAAGGTGTTTCTCCCGGAGGAGAAAGTCAGGGAGTTATCCGAGCTAGTCGGGAACCTCCTATAACCGAGCCAAGTCTCAGTACATCAATGAAATGGTTCTGGGAAAAATGGTGGCTTCCTACGAAGCAATCCCATTCGGCAGATTCCACGCAAGAACTTTCCAGTGGGACCTGCAGGACAAATGGTCCGGGTCGCGTCTTCAGATGCATCAGCGGATAACCCTGTCACCAAGCACAAGGGTGTCTCTCCTGTGGTGGTTGCAGAGTGCTCATCTTCTAGAGGGCCGCACATTCAGGACTGGGTCCTGGTGACTACGGATGCCAGCCTGCGAGGCTGGGGAGCAGTCACACAGGGAAAGAATTTCCAGAGCTTATGGTCAAGCCGGGAGACATCACTTCACATAAATATCCTGAAGCTAAGAGCCATTTACAATGCTCTAAGCTCAGCAAGACCTCTGCTTCAAGGTCACCCGGAGTTGATCCATTCGGACAACATCACGGCAGTCACCCACGTAAACAGACAGGGTGACACAAGAAGCAGGAGGGCAATGGCAGAAGCTGCAAGGATTCTTCGCTGGGCGGAAAATCATGTGATAGCACTGTCAGCAGTATTCATTCCGGGACACGACCTCCACCCGGGAGAGTGGGGACTTCACCCAGAAGTCTTCCACATGTTTATAAAACTCGACAAGTATTGCGCCAGGTCAAGGGACCCTCAGGCAATAGCTGTAGACGCTCTGGTAACACAGTGGGTGTACCAGTCAGTGTATGTGTTCCCTCCTCTGCCTCTCATACCCAAGGTACTGAGAATTATAAGATGGAGAGGAGTAAGCACTATATTCGTGGCTCCGGATTGGCCAAGAAGGACTTGGTAACCGGAACTTCAAGAGATGCTCACGGAGGATCCGTGGCCTCTACCTCTAAGAAGGGACCTGCTCCAGCAAGGACCCTGTCTGTTCCAAGACTTACCGCGGCTGCGTTTGACGGCATGGCGGTTGAACGCCGGATCCTGAAGGAGAAAGGCATTCCGAATGAAGTCATTCCTATCCTGATCAAAGCCAGGAAAGATATAACCGCAAAACATTATCACCGCATTTGGCAAAAATATGTTGCGTGGTGCGAGGCCAGTAAGGCCCCGACGGAGGAATTTTCAACTAGGTCGATTCCTACATTTCCTGCAAACAGGAGTGTCTATGGGCCTGAAATGGGGGTCCATTAAGGTTCAAATTTCGGCCCTGTCAATTTTCTTCCAAAAAGAACTAGCTTTAGTCCCTGAAGTTCAGACGTTTGTGAAAGGGGTACTGTATATACAGCCTCCTTTTGTGCCTCCAGTGGCACCTTGGGATCTAAATGTAGTTTTTGGGTTCCAAAAGTCACATTGGTTTGAACCACTTAAATATGTGGAGTTAAAATATCTCACATGGAAAGTGGTCATGCTGTTGGCCCTGGCCTGGGCCAGGTGCGTGTCAGAATTGGCGGCTTTATCCTGTAAAAGCCCTCATCTGATTTTCCATTCGGACAGGGCGGAATTGAGGACTTGTCCTCAGTTTCTCCCTAAGGTGGTTTTCAGCGTTTCACCTGAATCAACCTATTGTGGTGCCTGCGGCTACTAGGGACTTGGAGGACTCCAAGTTGCTAGACGTTGTCAGAGCCCTGGAAATATAGCTTTCCAGGACGGCTGGAGTCAGAAAATCTGACTCGTTGTTTATTCTGTATGCACCCAACAAGCTGGGTGCTCCTGCTTCTAAGCAGACTATTGCTCGTTGGATTTGTAGTACAATTCAGCTTGCACATTCTGTGGCAGGCCTGCCACAGCCAAAATCTGTAAAAGCCCATTCCACAAGGAAGGTGGGCTCATCTTGGGCGGCTGCCCGAGGGGTCTCGGCTTTACAACTTTGCCGAGCAGCTACTTGGTCAGGAGCAAATACGTTTGTAAAATTCTACAAATTTGATACCCTGGCTGAGGAGGACCTGGAGTTCTCTCATTTGGTGCTGCAGAGTCATCCGCACTCTCCCGCCCGTTTGGGAGCTTTGGTATAATCCCCATGGTCCTTACGGAGTCCCCAGCATCCACTAGGACGTCAGAGAAAATAAGAATTTACTTACCGATAATTCTATTTCTCGTAGTCCGTAGTGGATGCTGGGCACCCATCCCAAGTGCGGATTGTCTGCAATACTGGTACATAGTTATTGTTACCAAAAAAATCGGGTTATTGCTGTAGTGAGCCATCTTTTCTAGAGGCTCCTCTGTTATCATGCTGTTAACTGGGTTTAGATCACAAGTTATATGGTGTGATTGGTGTGGCTGGTATGAGTCTTACCCGGGATTCAAAATCCTTCCTTATTGTGTACGCTCGTCCGGGCACAGTATCCTAACTGAGGCTTGGAGGAGGGTCATAGGGGGAGGAGCCAGTGCACACCAGGTAGTTCTAAAGCTTTACTTTTGTGCCCAGTCTCCTGCGGAGCCGCTATTCCCCATGGTCCTTACGGAGTTCCCAGCATCCACTACGGACTACGAGAAATAGAATTATCGGTAAGTAAATTCTTATTTTTTAAAAAAATCTATTAAATAATACTTGTGGCTCCTAAGGACAAACCAAGTAGATAATCCCTACTAATATAAATAGATAAATAGATATGCTATTAGCAATAAAAAAAAAGCACAAAAAAAATCATGTTTTTTAAAAAAATTATTAGATCACGACAGGAAAATGAGGCGGAATGAAATTGCCGAAATGACTGTCGAAAAGCACTGTTGTCGAATCGTCATTCTTCAATTGAATATACTTTTGTCGAAAAGCCTCATTTTAACTTTGCAGACATGTCTAATTGAAAAAATGTTGAATTGGCAAAAGTCGAAAATGAAACGGCCGTTTTTTTGTCGAAAAGTACTGTATTGCATTGTCGAATCAAATTCGACAGGTTTTTTGTGTCGAAATTGACCCGTTTTTCTACATTTTCGGCAATTCGACCGCAATTGCATATACCCCTTTATCTTCAAAGATTAAGCTTGCATTTGTAAACTGTGTGCTACAATCCTTGGTTGATTTGAGTAAAAATTTACCCACGGCTTGATTCCCTGAATCCCATGTCACCGCACCATCCATCTATTTTCACTGGGCCCTTGTCTCGGAGCCACGATTTTTATCTGGGCTGTGGGATGCAGAAATGTTTGTAGAGATGGAGTAACATAGTAACATAGTATCTGAGGTTGAAAAAAGACAATTGTCCATCGAGTTCAACCTATTTGTGGTCTCCTATGCATGATGATTTGACTAAAATTTCTGACTGATGCTGCTGTCAGCCGTTGCATTTTATCCCTATTTATAGTAACTATAATGCATGACTATGCACCATACCCCTGGATATCCTTATCCATTAGGAATTTATCTAACCCATTCTTAAAGGTGTTGACAGATTCCGCCATTACAACTCCCTCGGGCAGGGAATTCCAAACACGTATTGTCCTTACCGTGAAAAAGCCTTTACGACGTATTGTGCGGAATCTCCTCTCCTCTAACCTGAGCGAGTGTCCACGAGTCCTCTGTGTTGATCTAACCAAAAACAGGTCCCGCGCAAGCTCTGTGTATTGTCCCCTTACATATTTGTAGATGTTGATCATATCCCCTCTTAGTCTCCGCTTTTCCAATGTAAACGTGCCTAGTCTTTCAAGCCTTTCCTTGTATTCCATCGTCTCCATGCCCTTAATTAGTTTGGTCACCCTCCTCTGTACCTTTTCTAGCTCCAGGATATCGTTTTTGTAGTACGGTGCCCAGAATTGTACACAGTATTCAAGGTGTGGCCTCACTAGTGATTTATATATCGGGAGTATAATACTTTCGTCCCTAGCATCAATACCCCGTTTTATGCATGCTAATATCTTATTAGCCTTCTTTGCTGCAGTCCTACTTTGGGTACTACTGCTTAGCTTGCTATCTATGAGGACACCTAAGTCCGTTTCCAGTACAGAATCCCCTAATTTTACCCCATTTAGTAGGTAGGTGTAATTTTTGTTCTTGTTACCGCAGTGCATTACCTTACACTTGTCTGTGTTGAAGCGCATTCTCCATTTGGCTGCCCATGCTTTTAATTTAACTAAGTCGTTCTGAAGAGACTCTGCATCCTCCTCTGTATTTATAGCCTTACACAATTTGGTATCATCTGCTAAAATTGACACCATGCTCTCTAGACCTTCTGTTAGGTCGTTAATGAAAATATTGAACAATAGCGGTCCTAATACTGAGCCTTGCGGCCCACCACTTAGCACTTCAGTCCAAGTTGAAAAAGATCCAATAACCACAACGCGCTGCTCCCTATTATCTAACCAGTTTTTGACCCAAGTGCAAATTGTGCTTCCTAGCCCTGATTCTTGTAGCTTGTAGATAAGTCTCATGTGTGGTACAGTATCGAACGCTTTGGCAAAGTCTAAAAAGATTACATCCACGTCTTTACCCTGATCTAGGTTTGCGCTTACTGTTTCATAAAAGCCAAGTAAGTTGGTTTGACAGGATCTGTCCTTCATAAACCCATGTTGATTCCTTTTAATGACCTTATTGACTTCAAGGAACTTCTGAATACTATCTCTTAGAATACCTTCCAATACTTTCCCCACTATAGATGTAAGACTAACTGGTCTATAATTACCTGGTTCAGCTTTACTTCCCTTTTTGAATATAGGCACTACTTCCGCTATACGCCAGTCTTTGCTAAGGGGGTGCAGCTTATGATTGAGGCCATTAGGGACATTTTACACATTGCTGAGAAAATACCTGAGCAGGTTGAGGAGGCTTATTTTACTGACAATAAGAAAACCTCCATTACATTCCCTGCGTCTAAGGAATTAAACGCTTTGTTTGAAAAATCCTGGGAAAACACAGAGGAAAAATTCCAGATCCTAAAAAGGGTTCTCGTTGCTTTTCCTTTCCCTGAGGAGGACAGGAAAAAGTGGGAAAACCCGCCAGCAGTAGACGCTTCTGTATCTAGGTTGTCTAAGAAGGTGGTTTTACCTGTCCCTGGGTCCACCGCTTTGAAAGAGCCGGCAGACCGCAAGATTGAGACTACTCTCAAATTCATTCTACACAGCTAATGGTGTAGCTTTAAGACCCACTAATGCTTGTGCATGGATTTCTACAGCTATAGTAAAGTGGTCAGGCACTTTACTAGAGGAATTAGATTCCATGGACAGAAGTGACATTGAATTGTTTTTGCGTCACATACAGGATTCTGCAGGTTTCATGGTGGAAGCCATGAAGGACCTGGGACTTCTTAATGTGAGGGCTTCTGCCATGGCTGTCTTTTCACACAGTGGACTTTGGCTGCGCCAATAGTCAGCGGATGCAAAATCCAAGAAAAGTGTGGAGAACCTACCCTTCACTGGCCAGGCTCTATTTGGGGAAGCATTAGATGCGTGGATCTCCACGGCAACTGCGGGTAAGTCTACCTTTCTTCCCTCTGCAACACCACGACTAGGAAATCTTATCCTATGTCTGCTATGCAGTCCTTTCGGATCGCGAAAGTTAAAAAGTCCAAACCCCCTTCCACTTTCTTTAGAGGAGGTCGGGGGAAATCCAGAAAACCTGCACCAACAGGTTCCCAGGAACAGAGACCTGTTTCTGCTTCCTCAAAATCCTCGGCATGACGGTGGAACTCCCTGCCTGGAGACCGGGCAGGTGGGAGCAAGACTAAGGAATTGCTGTCACGTCTGGGCGTCATCCGGCCTGGACCCATGGGTACAAGATATTGTTACTCAGAGGTACAGACTGGAGTTCCAAGAACCCCCGCCTCACAGATTCTTCAAATCGGGCTTACCAGCTTCGTTGACAGAAAGTGCTATCCTACAGGAAGCCATTCAAAAATTGCTGAGGTCAAATGTCATTGCTCCAGTTCCACCTCACCTAACAAACAAGAGTTATTACTCAAACCTGTTTTGTGGTACCGAAACCAGATGGTTCGGTCAGGCCAATATTGAACCTAAAGTCATTGAACCCTTATTTCAGTGAATTTAAATTCAAAATGGAGTCTCTGAGAGCGGTGATCTCAGGTCTGGAGGAGGGGGAGTTTCTGGTATCCCTAGATATCAAGGATGCGTACCTTCACATTCCGATCTGGCCGTCTCACCAGGCTTATCTAAGATTTGCGCTACTGGACTGTCACTATCAGTTCCAGGCACTACCATTTGGTCTCTCCACGACACCGAGGGTGTTCACCAAGGTCATGGCGGAAATGATGCTACTCCTCCGCAAGCAGGGTGTGAACATAATTCCTTATCTGGACGACCTGCTGATAAAAGCGTCTTCCTGGGATAAATTGTTACAGGGCATTGCTCTCTCGACTCAACTACTCCTAGATCATGGATGGATCCTGAATCTTCCAAAGTCGCATTTGGAGCCGACAAGGAGACTGTCCTTCCTGGGGATGATTCTCGACACGGAAGTTCAGTGGATGTTTCTACCAGAGGAGAAAGCGTTGGTGATTCAAACAATGGTCTGGGATGTCCTGAAGCCAGCCCAGGTGTCGGTTCATCAGTGCATTCACCTTCTGGGGAAAATGGTGGCCTCCTACGAGGCTCTACAATATGGAAGATTTCATGCACGACCCTTCCAACTGTATCCCCTAGACAAATGGTCGGGATCTCATCTTCACATGCACCGCAGGATAAGTCTGTCGCCGAAAGCCAGAATCTCGCTCTTCTGGTGGCTGCAAACTTCTCACCTACTGGAGGGCCGCAGGTTCGGGATTCAGGATTGGATCCTTCTAACCACGGATGCAAGCCTTAGAGGTTGGGGAGCAGTCATCCAAGGGGAAAACTTCCAAGAAAGGTGGTCGAGTCTGGAATCCCTCCTTCCGATAAACATTCTGGAACTTAGGGCCGTGTACAACAGTCTTCTACAAGCAGGCACATCTTCTAAAAGATCCGGCCATTCAAGTTCAGTCAGACAATGTAACGATAGTAGTCTACCTAAACCGATAGGGTGGAACGAAGAGCAGAGCCACGATGTTGGAGGTAACAAGAATACTCCTCTGGGCAGAAAAGCACGCGGTGGCGCTGTCAGCAATCTTCATTCCGGGAGTGGACAACTGGGAAGCTGACTTCCTCAGCAGACCTGATCTCCATCCAGGAGAGTGGGGCCTCCACCCGGAGGTGTTCGCGGAGGTTACAGGTCTTTGGGGTGTACCTCAAATAGACATGATGGCCTCCCGCCTCAACAAAAAAGCTTTGGAGGTACTGTTACAGGTCGAGAGACCCACAGGCAGTGGCAGTGGATGCACTGGTAACTCTGTGGGTGTTCCAGTCAGTGTATGTGTTCCCTCCACTTCCACTCATCCCAAGGGTTCTTCAACTCATAAAAAGAACAAGAGTTCAGGCGATCCTCATTGCACCGGACTGGCCAAGAAGGGCTTGGTACGCGGACCTTACTGCTGGAAGATCCAAGGCCTTTTCCTCTTCGAGAGGACCTTCTGCAACAGGGGCCGTTCGCTTATCACGACTTACCACAGCTACGTTTGACGACATGGAGGTCGAACGCCAGATCTTAGCTCGGAAGGGCATTCCGAACAAAGTTATTCCTACCCTGATACAGGCTAAGAAAGGAGTAACGTCAAAACATTACCATCGAATTTGGAAAAAGTACGTGTCTTGGTGTGAATACAAGAAGTTTCCTACGGTGACATTTCAACTAGGGCGTTTTCTCCTCTTTCTGCAAGCAGGTGTGGATGTAGTCCTGCGCTTGGGCTCCATAAAAGTCCAGATTTCGGCCTTGTCCATTTTATTCCAGAAACAATTGACTGTCCTCCCTGAGGTTCAGACTTTCTTGAAAGGGGTTCTGCACATCCAACCTCCCTTTATGCCTCCTACGGCACCTTGGGATCGTAACGTGGTGCTGCAGTTCGGATTGGTTCGAACCTCTACAGGAGGTTGATGTCAAGTTTCTTACTTGGAAGGCGGTCATTCTCTTGGTGTGATTTTTCATGAAGATAGAGCTGTGCTCGGAACGCGTCAGCAATTTCTTCCAAAGGTTGTGTCAGCTTTTCATATCAACCAACCTATTGTGGTGCCAGTGGCTACTGACTCCTCCATTGTCTCAAAGTCCTTGTATGTAGTGATGGCTTTGAGAATTTACGTGAGGAAAACTTCTCATCACAGAAAGTCGGACGCTCTCTTTGTTCTTTATGATCCCTACAAGATTGGGTGTCCTGCTTCTAAGCAGACGATTTCTCGCTGGATCCGGTTTACTATCCAGCATGCTTATTCTACGGTAGGATTGCCGTGTCCGAGATCTGTCAAGGCCCACTCTACTCGTAAGGTGGGTTCTTCCTGGGTGGCTGCCTGGGGTGTCTCAGCTTTACAACTTTGCCGAGCGGCTACTTGGTCAGGGTCGAACATGTTTGCTAAGTTCTACAAGTTCGATACTTTGGCCTCTGAGGACCTAACGTTTGGTCAGTCTGTTCTGCAGGACCGTCCGCGCTCTCCCTCCCGTGCTGGGAGCTTTGGTACATCCCCATGGTACTAATGTGGACCCCAGCATCCTCTAGGACGTAAGAGAAAACAGGATTTTAATTACCTACTGGTAAATCCTTTTCTCGTAGTCCGTAGAGGATGCTGGGCGCCCGCCCAGTGCTTCGTTTTCATGCAGCTGTTACTTGTTTCAGTACTGCCTTGTTACTTGGTTTAAGTACTGTTGTTCAGCCGTTGCTGAATTGCTTCCAGCTTATTGCCTGGGTTATTTATTGTTATGTGTGAGCTGGTGTGAATCTCGCCACTATCTGTCTATTTCCTTCTCTCGAAGTATGTCTGTCTCCTCAGGCACAGTTTCTAGAGTCTGGTAGGAGGGGCATAGAGGGAGGAACCAGCCCACACTATTAAACTCTTAAAGTGCCCATGGCTCCCAAGGGACCTGTCTATACCCCATGGTACTAATGTGGACCCCAGAATCCTCTACAGACTACGAGAAAAGGATTTACCGGTAGGTAATTAAAATCCTGTTATCTTGCTTTTGCTGCAGCTCTTGGTATTGAAGGACCAAGGGCCTAATTCAGGTTGTATCGCATAAGCATGAAGAACGGGTCCTGCAATTGCATCACAGTACAGGCAGAAGTGTTTTGTGTGTGTTGGCGGGAGGGGGGTCGGTGGCTGCTGGCATTTCCGGAAACGCCCCATTTTCCGGGGATGGCAAGGCCAAGGACTGCGTCGCAAGACTGTTTTCTTGGACTCGCAAGCCGCCCTGCCAGTCTGAGTAAGCTGATCTGATGGTATGCCTCAGTTTTTACACATGCACCTAGATTTTAGTCAGGCTTTATAGCTTTGCAAAGGAAGATTGCTGCATTGTTAAAGTAACAGCAGTTTTTATCAAGCATAAAGTTTGGGGTGAAGGTGTTCTTAGTGAAGTACCAACTACTGTAGGCACACCAATGCATTATGCAGTTCACTGCAGTGATGAGATTTACGGGAGTGGCTAATTGCCGGCTTAATTTCCCGCGGTGTGGGGAAAGGCTATACAATAAAATAGCCTTTTTCCCATGCCAAAAATTAAAAAATCAAACGTGAACACCCACTGATTTTGCGTAAACTGCAAAATCAATGGGTTTTTCATTGCCCCATGCAGAGCACACTAAAGGATTAAGATTCAGAATACTCACTTGTCGAATGACTGATTTTGAAAATATCCTAGTTAAGTAACTCTGCAGAATATGTAAACCTACATGTGAACGTCATTTTGTGCACGTAGATTTGTTGTTTCCTGTAGTATGAAAGCAAAGATAAATCCACTTTATTTTCAGTGTATTTGAGTATTTTGTGAATCATTGCCTTAATCCAAGCTTTTGGGTCTGTATAATGACACCCATAAATTACGTCAATATGTATAAAATTCTCGTTAAAGGTTGATCTGTAACTTTCTTTTAATGCATTTTTTTTTTTTTTTTTTTTTGTATTTTTGTAGCCTTGGCATCACCAATTGAATACCATAGGAATCATACGGGTGGAAATAATGGCAACAGTGGCAACATTGTCACTTCCACCAGCGGTTCTACCAACACAAGTGGGCTGAGTATCTCTGGCCGATCCAGACCCTCACGAATTCCTCAGCCTGTCAGACATCACTCACCTGTACTGGTTTCCTCTTCCGCTATGGCAGAGGCAGACAAATTATCAGGTATGTTTGTTCGCAGTGCCTCAGTATTACCCCTCAACTTCTCATTAGATGTTACAAATATCAATACAGACAAGATTATCCCATGTCAAGAGACTGGTGTCAAGGATAAAGAATCTTTACCAAAGACAAAAGCACTTGATGGCAGCAAGAAGCTTTCTAGTGGTTTAACAAATGGACTTCAAAGAAAATTGTATGAGAACAATGAAGACAGTCGTCTTACATTAGGGAAACCAGTAAACAGAGCTACAACTTCTCTTAATTCTCATGTTTCATGTAATTTTGCATTGTCTTTTGGCAAGGAAGCTTCTACACCCAGCAGCCCACTTCATAAAGGCTCTTTTTGGAGCTCAGTACAAGTTTCCCCAGCTAGCCGCCCTGGCTCCATCACTTTTCCTGGGGACAGTGACTCTCTACAACGTAAGAGTTCTCGCCAATACCCACACAGCAAGGATTCAGACCGTCTCAGCACCTGCTCCTCAACCAGTGAGCAGTCCGTTCACTCTACTCAGAGTAATGGGGTAAGAGCAGAGCAGAGTTCCCTTTGTTCTGCAAACTATTCTGAAAAATCTGCTACTGAGCTGTGCCTTACCATCACTGCCTTACTAACATCTGGCTCTACAGCGCTTTTCCTGCTCTGAATTAATCTTTTGGTCTTCCTTTCATCATAAAGACTCTTAGGCTTGTTTGACCTCTTGACGCCTGCTAAAACCAATGTAGATTACTAATAACTTTTCTCTTTTTCCATCTTCAGTCTGAATACAAAATATAATAACATTTGTTAATTTTGTTACTTAATTTTACATGCATTGATTTGTTGTCCGTAAAATATTATACATCTTAAAGACAATAGGTCTTTCTTGAAACTTCTACTGATAATTGCTAGTTTCAATGTGTGTTATTGCAAATCCAGTATAGTGTACAATATATGACGCAAAACACAACAAAGTTGAATTTCTATCCAAAGTGGGATAAAGCAAACTTTGAATGAATAGGAAACCCCCTTGGACACATTGAAACACTTACCTAGGGTCACCTAACGTCTTTATCCAATCCTGGAACAACCTGCTGCTCTTCAGTTCTCTGGCCACTTTGAAATCATCATCATCATTAATAACACCTCAAAGAACATTTTAAAATGTGTTTTATCACTGACGAATGACATCGCACAACATTCCCTATAGTAATAATGTTTACATAAGTAATCACCTTCAATAAACCAGTCACTATATTGGTTAGTAGATTTTAAACATTCTTAAAGCTGGTACATAACTGTGTGCTGATTATAGCACACCGTAGAGGTTAGAGATTACTCATTAAACCTTTGCGATTTTTATATTTCTAGTCCCATTAAAAGATTACAAGCACATTTCTTATTTGTTGAGATAATTTAAGGTAAATATTTGATTTTCAACATTTCCATTTAATAATCCTCCTGTTTTTGTGCTAAACATATCTTTATTACTCTTAATCTCCGCATATATACTATGTCAGAGATATTCAACATTCAGCCCTACAGCTTTTGTGGAACTACACACCTCAGCATGTTCTGCCACAATTTTGCTATTATAGGATTCTACAACTGTGGCAGAGCATGCTGGGATGTGTAGTTCCACAGCAGTTGAAGGGCTGCATGTTGAATACCTCTGTTCTAAATTGTTGTATTACAAGCAGTAGATGCCCATCCATTTTAAGAAAAAAAACCCACCTTCTGTACAATACTATCATGCCCTATCTTAACAGAAGTTTTATGCAAACAACCATCATTGCTACCCTTGCTTAACCTAGATTTTGACTGTAATAAGGGTGGTCACGCAGGGTCAAAAACAAATACTGTCCTTTGCACACTAAGTTTTATATGATACAGAGACTGGTTCCTTCCTTGGGTAGCAGTTTTTAATAAAATCTGAGGACTTTATTATTATTTTTTCCTTGTAATCATTGTGATGTCAGTGGCCAGTGTTTTGGCAAGTTTGAAATGTTCTATTTCATTCCATCAATTACATCATCTTGATGTAATTTGTCATATTATTTTAATGCAATATGAATGATATAATCGTAAAATCCTTGCAAAAGGGGTATTTACAGGTGTGCACAACCATAACAACTTAATTTCCTGTGTTATTTCAGTTTTGGGCAGACATGAAAACTACTAAAAAAAAAATTTATTTTATTTCTGAAAACTGTAGAACTGCCTCATTGAATATCCAGTTTCTCTTTTAACCATGTAAAACTTTGGGGTATAGAGGGCATCTACAGGAGCTTTTGTCAATTCTAAATTCACCTACAAAAGTTTAAGGTCATCCCGAATCTATACCCTGGTGCCTGTTTTACTGCTATTCTAATTTTCTGTTTAGAACTTAATTTAGAGTGTGTGTGTGTGTGTGTGTGTGTGTGTGTGTGTGTGTGTGTGTGTGTGTGTATATATGTATATATATATATATATATATATATATGTATATATATATATATATATATATATAGTCTTCTTACAGCTTTTCCAGTCGTGCCATGCTGTGCTTGGGCTCTGTAGTGCCAAGCTATTTTTTTTTTGCTTTTTCCCGCTGAAAGGCGTCTTAGTCGCAAAGTAATGTAATATGATGCACGGGAAGATTCTGCTGATTAAAGTGATACGCAGCATACCTATTTTCTGTGTGTAATTGTGGCTCTATCTGCATCCAAAATGCCACTTTACACTCTGTTTTCCAGGAAAACACAAGCATTGCATTTTGCATGCAAATACATTCGCAGTCCCACACAGAATATAGGCATACTGCTATTATATTTGCGACTAAGATGCACTTTTACAGGAAAAACTGGAAAAAAGATGCTTGCCACTACCGAGTCACACGGCACTCACGCATTATGTGTAACGTGAGCTGTAGCGCATGGAGCACAGATGTAAAAGGACACATCTGTGTGAGTTTGTATTATTTATTTTAACTTTAACATTTTCCTCTGCAACCCCAGCCATGGCTGGGGATGCCTTTAGCAGGCTGCAGCAGTACCGCAACTGATGCCTCTTCCTGCAGATAGCTCACTCATGTTATGGTATTATCTCCGACAGGGCAGTAGTAACTCCGTTTACCATCTCATCTGCAGGAAAGTAGTAGATGGCTTCTGCATTTTCTGTGGTCTTTCTTTTCTGTAGCATGTGTCTTTTGCTAATCCATCTTCTTGGGTTGTGCTGCTGCAGTTGACTTCTGATTTTCTTCTCTCATTTTTTTTCTGTTTCTGGTTGGGGAGTATGTCCAAGGCAAAGCCTGGAGCAGAGCAGTGCCAAAGGTTTTTGTGTGCTCCAAATGTCGCTCCTAATTGACTTTTGTCCAATCGTGCACTATGCACCTTAGCTTGAGATAGTGGGGTCAGCCTGGGCTAAATTTGTGGCCCAGGTTATTGCCCAAAAGAGCAGGATAGGGATCCTCCCTCTATCTAACCCTCCCATTCAGACTTCGTGAAGCCTCCTACATTACCCTCATGTTTCCACAGGAATCTTTTTGTCCAGACTCATGGTGGGTTGAGTATTCCTCCCAAGAGGAAGCTGAAAGGTTCAAACTCTGAGGTTTCCTTGTGTCATAGCAAATATATCAACAGGAAGCAGGGAATCTGAGCTTCTGGACAGTTCGCTGCTTAAGAAAAAGAAAACTATTCCCCCTCCTTTGCTCATTTAGAGAATTTGCTTAATGAACCATGAACCAAACCTGAATGCAGATTCCAGATCTTGCTTTACCTCTTTTTTTTCCTAGTGAGCATATGGTCAAATGGAAATCTCCAACTCAAGTGCATGCACCCATATAGCTCGCCTGTCTAATACCACCATCATTTTAATTCTGAACACTGTACCTTAAGGGAAAACACAAATGGTAATGTTGAGGACAATTTATTTGGTGGCAGGGACATCATTTAGACCCATCTTCACTTTTCTTTGGTTTATTCAGGCAAAGAAAAGGTGGTCGGTGCAATTGGTCCCATTTAATATAATTTATTGTGTATTATTGTGCATTGTCTAGAATCTGACAGACTGAAAGCAGACTTGTTAACTCTGATGGTCAATATGTGTGAGACATCAAAATATTTAGGGGAGATGTCATTGATATGGAACTTGTATTGACCTAGGTTTTCGTTTCAGCACTCCGTGCCCTTTGGCTATGAGAATAGGATTTTAATACCTACCGGTAAATCCTTTTCTCTTAGTCCATAGAGGATGCTAGTGTCATCATAGAACCATGGGGTATAGACGGGATCCGCAGGAGACATGAACACTTTAAGACTTTGAAAGGGTGTGAACTGGCTCCTCCCTCTATGCTCCTCCTCCAGACTCCAGTTATAGGAACTGTGCCCAGGGAGACGGGCATTTCGAGGAAAATAGGATTTTAATACCTATTTTCTCATACGTCCTAGAGGATGCTGGGGTCATCATAGAACCATGGGGTCATACCAAAGCTCTAGAACGGGCGGGAGAGTGCGGATGACTCTGCAGCACCGATTGACCAAACTTAAGGTCTTCATCGGCTAAGGTGTCAAACTTGTAGAACTTTGCAAATGTGTTTGACCCCGACCAAGTAGCTGCTCAGCAAAGTTGCAATGCCGAGACCCCCCCGGGCAGCCGCCCAGGATGAGTCCACCTTTTTAGTAGAATGGGCTTTCACCGATTCCGGTAACGGCAATCCAGCCGTGGAATGAGTGTGCTGAATCGTGGTACAGATCCAGCGTGCAATGGTCTGCTTGGAAGCAGGACACCCAACCTTGTTGGGAGCATACAGGACAAACAGCCTCTGTTTTCCTAATCTGAGGTGTTCTGGCGACAAATCTTCAAAGCTCTGACCACATCCAGAGATTTTGACTCAGCGAAGGCATCAATAGCCACAGGCACCACAATAGGTTGGTTCATGTGGAAAGAGGAAACCACCTTCGGTAGAAATTGTTGACGTGTCCTCAATTCAGCTCTATCTTCATGGAATATCAAATAAGGGCTCTTGTGAGACAAGGCCGCTAACTCAGACACCCGCCTTGCAGATGCCAAGGCCAACAGGATGACCACTTTCCAAGTGAGGAATTTCAACTCCACCTTCCATAAAGGTTCAAGCCAATGTGATTGAAGGAATTGCAGCACCACATTAAGATCCCATGGTGCCACTGGAGGCACAAATGGAGGTTGGATGTGCAACACGCCTTTTATGAAAGTCTGAACTTCTGGAAGGGAGGCCAGTTGTTTCTGAAAGAAAACCGATAAGGCCAAAATCTGTACCTTAATTGAGCCCAATTTTAGGCCCGCATCCACACCTGCTTGTAGAAAATGGAGAAAATGTCCTAGCCGAAACTCTTCCGTAGGAGCCCCCTTGGATTCACACCAAGAAACATATTTTCTCCAAATACTGTGGTAATGTTTAGACGTTACCCCTTTTCTGGCCTGAATAAGTGTGGGAATGACTTCACTGGGAATACCCTTACGGGCTAGGATTTTGCGCTCAACCGCCATGCCGTCAAACGTAGCCGCGGTAAGTCCTGATACACGCACGGCCCCTGTTGTAACAGGTCCTTGCGCAGAGGAAGAGGCCAGGGATCTCCTATGAGTATTTCCTGTAGATCTGGATACCGAGCCCTCCTTGGCCAGTCTGGGACAATGAGGATCGCCCGGATCTTTGTTCTTCTTATGATCTTTAGAACCTTTGGAATGAAAGGAAGTGGAGGGAATACATACACAGACTGAAACACCCACGGTGTCACCAGTGCATCCACTGCAATTGCTTGAGGGTCCCTTGACCTGGAACAATATATCTGAAGCTTCTTGTTGAGACGAGATGCCATCATGTCTACTTGAGGAACACCCCACCGACTTGTCACCTCTGTGAAGACTTCTTGGTGGAGGCCCCACTCTCCTGGATGGAGAACGTGTCTGCTGAGGAAGTCTGCTTCCCAGTTGTCCACTCCTGGAATGAAGATCGCTGACAGAGCGCATATATGCTTTTCCGCCCAGCGGAAAATCCTTGTGGCTTCTGCCATTGCCGCTCCACTTTTCGTTCTGCCCTGACGGTTTATGTACGCTACTGCTGTTACATTGTCCGACTGGATCAGTACAGGCAGATCTCGAAGAAGATGTTCCGCTTGCAGAAGACCGTTGTAAATGGCCCTTAACTCTGGAACATATATGTGGAGACAAGTTTCCTGACTTGACCATCTTCCTTGGAAGTTTTCTCCCATTGTGACTGCCCCCCAGTCTCGGAGGCTTGCATCCGTGGTCACTAAGATCCAGTCCTGTATCCCAAACCTGCGCCCGTCTAGGAGGTGAGAGCTGAGCAGCCACCACAGGAGTGATACCCTGGTCTTGGAAGACGGGATTATCCTCCGGTGCATGTGTAGGCGGGACCTGGACCACTTGTCCAACGGGTCCCACTGGAACACTCTGGCATGGAACCTGCCAAACTGAATGGCCTCGTAGGCCGCAACCATCTCCCCCAGCAACCGAATGCATTGATGGATTGACACTCTTGCTGGTTTCAGAATTTGTTTGACCAGACTCTGAAGTTCCAGAGCCTTGTCCACTGGAAGAAAGACTCTCTGTAGTTTTGTGTCCAATATCATTCCCAAAATCGACAACCGCGTTGTCAGAATCAACTGTGATTTTGGCAAGTTTAGGAGCCAACCATGTTGCTGAAGAACTGTCAGGGAGAGTGCAACGTTTTACACCAACTTGGTCCCTGGATCTCGCCTTTATCAGGAGATCGTCCAAGTATGGGATAATCGTGACTCCTTGCTTGCGAAGGAGAACCATCATCTCCGCCATAAGTTTGCTGAAAATCCTCGGAGCCGTGGACAGACCAAACGGCAACGTTTGAAATTGGTAATGACAATCCTGAATTCCAAACCTCAGGTAAGCCTGATGCGGGGGATAAATGGGAACATGTAAGTAGGCATCTTTTATGTCCACCGACACCATAAAATCCCCTTCCTCCAGACTAGAGATCCCTGCTCGGAGAGACTCCATCTTGAATTTAAATTTCTTTAGGTAGAAATTTAGGGATTTCAGGTTTAGGATTGGTCTGACCGAGCCATCCAGCTTCGGGACCAGAAACAGGCTCGAATAAAAGCCTTCTCCCTGTTGTGACTGGGGAACCCTGACGATAACTTGATTTTGACACAACTTTTGTATTGCGTCGGAAACTACCTCCCTGTCCGGAAGAGAAGCTGGTAAGGCTGATTTGAAACAACGGGGAGGGGGAACATCTTGAAACTCCAGCTTGTACCCTTAGGATACTATTTGTAAAACCCATGGGTCTAGGTCCGAACGAACCCAAAACTGACTGAAGAGTTTGAGACATGCTCCCACCGGTGCGGACTCCCGCATAGGAGCCCCAACGTCATGTGGTGGAATTGGCAGAATCCTGGGAGGACTTCTGCTCCTGGGAGCCTGACAAGGCTGGTGATCGTTTACCTCTGCCCCTTCCTCTAGTAGCAAGGAAGGAAGAACCTTGGCCCTTTCTATATTTATTGGGCAGAAAGGACTGCATCTGGTAGTGATGCGTTTTCTTTTGTTGTGGAGGAACATAAGGTAAAAGGGATGACTTACCCGCGGTAGCTGTAGACACCAAATCATCAAGGCCGTCACTAAATAAGGCCTTACCTTTATATGGTAGAAATTCCATACTTTTCTTGGAATCAGCATTCCATTGGTGTATCCACAACGCTCGTCTAGCTGAGACTGCCTTAGATCCCAAAAGACCAATATCTCTCGCAGCTTCCTTAAGGTATGCTGCAGCATCCTTGATATAACTGAGAATGCTGATTTATATACAGGAATGAAAAGCTATACCTTAAACACACTTTAAATACACTTTACCATGGAGCCGCTGCGGCCGCTATACTTAATACACACTCTACGTACTCTTTACGCTGTTAGCGTAAAGAGTCCCGTACTGTGTACGGACTTTGCGCACAAACGCTGCGCTGACGGTACAAAGTACACACAGCGCGTACACACCCAGAGATACACCGCAAACCCTTAACAGCTATGCAATGCGATAATAATACACTTTAAACCTTAGCCGGGAAAGGAAGACACGACACCAGATTGTTATTAAACTGCTGCGTTCCGACACCACAGCATATTATTACTGAAAGGGGGTTACAATATATACAATACAACAGATTAATGGCTACAGTCAATGGTACATACGTGATTGGATTCGCTGCGCTACCCAGTCTGGTCCTCAGTCATCTGATAGATAACTTTGTGAGTCTTGTGTCTGACCAGGCCTGCAGCAGGCTCTCTTTATACAATTCTTCCAAAACCTAACACAATGGATACTGTAATCTTTGTCCATTGGACACAGGGATGGTCATTTACAGTACAGGAGAGGTCATAGGTCGGTTTGAGTAGGTGGACGATGTCTGTTCTAACTGCTCTTGTGGGTGGTCTCCTCTGGATTCCCGCCGCATACATAATGTACAGTAAATACAGTTTATATCTATATTCTGCTCCTGCACATAACTATCCGCAGGAACATGCGATCTGCTGCAGACCAACACCGGAATGTTACCCTTAAAATACCCTACAGCTGGATACCGAACACCACCTTATAACCTTGTTCTGTCCCCTCCTATCCTGTAATGGTGAATCCCTTTGTTCTGTTACCATTTAAACTGCTGTAACTTACTGATGTGGTGCAGGGAGACTATGTGTACATTGTGCACTATTTGGATTAAAAATGTCATGTGTTTTGATAGCTTTCCATGCATTCACAAACTCTACCGTAAGTACCCATACCAGGACCGCAGGAGCGACCATGCGCAAATTTCGGATATGTGCACGCACAGCAGAATAAGTACGCGCACGGAGGCCATCTGTGTGTAGTTTGTACTTGATGTGTGTACTGCAATATTTTTCGACTTTGACATAACCCAGCATCAAGAGGACGCTATCCCTATCTAAGGAATCTATTTCAGAAGACAAGTTGTCTGCCCAAACTGAAGGGCGGGAGTAGCAAGTCTGCGCTGTATAGGACTGAGTCAGCTGGCCGTGTGGAGAGTGCCAGAGCTCCCTAAGGGCTCAGTACAAAAGTGCAAAATGAAAAAGGGGGTGTGCTCTCTCTACAATGGCGCTGGTCTCTCTTACGGTCACCTATGTATGTGGATAATACCAAGGTGTGAAAGTGTATGTTGAAACACACTGGTATGGTAAAAAAAAATGGAATTTAATACAATACTAGCATACAATGTCTAAAAACAAGCAATACATAAAAAATCAAGTGGACTAGGAACAGGCCATGGGGGGAATGTGATCCTACCGATGCAGGTGGAGAAGCTGCAGGTGTCAAATAAAGGCAGGGTACCCCGGGAAATACCCTGCTGGTGGCTCCTCTGATCGAATTCCCTTCCAGGCAATCAGGAAAACAGTCCGCCAAATGTCCAGGGGGTGGGCAGCGCCACAAGGTATCTCCAATGCGTTTCGGGACAGTCTGGTCCCTTCTTCAAGGCAAGATACCTTTGTGGCTTGATGGGGATCCTTTTAAATGTCTTTTAGCCAGTGAAAAACGGCCGAACATGGCGGGAAAAGTCCACTTCCTGTCCAGACCGGAAGTGACGTTTGCGGTCCATTCAAAGGCTGTTTTGACCGGAAATGATGTCAGAAATGCGTTCCACAGTGTCCATTGCTCTCTCCTGAGAAGATATCAGCTTCTATGAGTGGGAAAAGTGGTGGACAATCGTTCTTGATGGTCATTAGACAGCATTTTGATTGTTTCCAATGAAAATAAACAGAAATTATAACCGGAATTAATATTCAAATATGTCCCATGATGTCCTTTATTAGCTTGAAGGAGAGGTAAACTTATATAGATGTCCGGTGAAAGGGATGGATCACAGTTCTTTCGTAGTGGTCGTAGAATGGCATTCTCATGTAGAAACAATGTAGTTCCCCATTGACATGAAAAAAAGGAAATACAACAATAAATAAATAATGGGAATAAATGATTCTAAGTAAGGTATACACCTGAAAAAAGAAGGGCCGTTAAGCATGACTAAGTGGTGATGGATAGAAGATGTTACTGGTGTGATGTTAAAGAAACCATTTGATTTCAAAGTCTTGATTAAGACCATTGGGGGAAAGCGTTTGTAAATTGAATATCATCCTCATTTCTGCTTTTGCTAGGTTGGCTTTCCATGTGGACCTGATATTCCGGTGACCTACAAAGTAGGCAATTGAATTGGTGGAACACTGATGTTCCTTCCGGAAGTGGTCTGAGAGGTGGTGGGTGGCAAGGCCTTTACGGATGTTGCGCAAATGTTCCCCTATGCGTGTTTTCAAGGTCCTTGAAGTTCTACCCACATAGGATTTACCGCATTTGCACATGATGAGGTAGATGACACTGGAAGTATTGCATGTGATGAAGTCATGAATCTTCAATTTATTACCTTTAATGATGACATCTGTGTATTTCGTTTTCTCCATTTTGATGCTTCTGCACCCCACACATAGACCGCATCTGTGAAAGCCAGCAGTTCTTATCGGATTGGTGTTTTTCACAGGTAGGGCACTTCGTACCAGTTTGCTCTTTAGATTGGCCGCCTTACGGTATATGAACTGAGGTTTGCTGGGAAGAATGTTTCTTAATATCGGGACTTCTTGGAGGATGTGCCAATGTTTGTGAATGATTCCTTCAAAATATTTGTAATCTGAGTTGAAGCCTGTGAGAAAGGCCCATTGACTTTCTGATGTGGATTACTTTTTGGTCGTCTTCGGGTCTTGAATGAGCGGTTCTCTTTCACTGGATTTGATTTCTTGAGCCGTTTTTTCAATCTTTTCGGAATGGTATCCTTTCTTTAGGAAGATGTTCTTCAGATGATCAATTTGTGTTTCACATTCCATTTGTTCACTGCAATTCCTTCTTATACGGATGAATTGACTCTTTGGTATCCCTTGGAGCCAGTTCTGATGGTGTTCAGTATCTGTAGATATATAATTTTGTGTGTCCGTGGGTTTATGGAAAGTTTTGGTATGAATGATTCCATCTTTAATATATATGGAAAGATCTAGGAAATTCACTTCATTCTGATTTATAGTGAAGACAAAGTTGAGATTAACTGAATTCTCATTAAGATTATGGCAAAAAGTCTCCAAATCGTCTATACTTCCATTCCAACAGAACAGTATGTCGTCAGTGTAGCGACTCTAATGTCGTAGTTTTGTGCCCCAAGTTATGCTGGAATAGATGGTAGAGGATTCCCAATAGGCCATGAACAAATTGGCATAACTTGGGGCAAAGCGAGTACCCATGGCTGTACCTTTGCGTTGCAGGTAATATCCGCCATTAAAGAAAAATAAGTTGTTGTTAAGAATGATTTCAATGGCTTCTTAGATGAAGGATTTCCTTACTTGGCTTTCCTCAGTCTGGTCTAAGAACCACGAAACCGCTTTGATACCATCAGTGTGATCTGTCACTGTGTAGAGCGATGATACATCGGCAGTGATGAGATAACAGTTGGATTCCCATTTCATCTCATGTATCCTTCTAATCGCATCCCTGGTGTCCTTCAGGAATGATGGTGTTTTTCTTACTATGGGTTGTAAGAAATTATCAATCATAGCCGACAAATTGGCAGTCAAACTGCCAGTTCCAGTGATGATTGGACGACCTGGGGGGGGCAGGTAGACTTTTATGCACTTTTGGCAGGATGTAAATAGTAGAAGTCACTGGATTGTCATTGGTGAGGTATCCATGTTCACTTTCTGTTATTCCGCCTGATGCTAAATGTTTCTCTAGAATTTTTTCATAGAGGTTCTTGATGCGTGTTGATGGATCAGTTTTTAACTTCTGATGGGCGTTAACATCTGTTAGCTGTCCCGTGATTTCCCGAATATAGTCATCCGTATTCATTATCGCAACTCCTCCTCCCTTGTCGCAGGGCTTAATGGTGTTGCTCTCATCCTTGCTTAAATCGGTGATGGCTTGTCGTTCTTTTCGCGATAGATTGTGACGTATCTTGGTGTGATGGTTTCTCTTCTTCCTGAAGTCCTCAGTGACCAATTTTTGAAAAGTCTCAATAAAGTTTCCCTTAATATGAGCCGGGTAAAATTGTGATTTCTTTTTGAATGTACGGTTAGTATCGTTCTCTTCAGATATGTTCTCCATATTATCTGAATTGGCCTCCTGTATCGCAAATAATTTTTTCAATGTAATTTTTCTGGTGAATTTCTGGAGATCAAATTATTGTTCAAAAATATTGTTCAAATGCATCGGCCGTGGTTGATGGCGCATATTTGAGCCCCTTCTCCAAGACTCTGATTTCTGTATCTGTCAAGTCTCTGTCGCTGAGGTTGAATACGGTCCTTTTCTTTTCTAATGATGAAGCAACAGGAGGGGGAATGAGGTTGGGAATGGATTTCTTCAATCTTTTCCTTCTTTTGGCTTTAGTACCTCCTCTTTTTCCTCTCTTCCTGCTGTGTCTGGTACGGGTTCCCACTGCTAATGTTTCTTGGAACCTGACCTTTCTCTTCGAAAAGGGGGTTCCGTGTGATGATCATCTTTGCTATTTTCCTTCTTTATTGCTTCTCTATGGTCAGCAGGATAATTCTTGTTCTCTGATGTTGGCCAGCGGTCTATAGTCACATTTCTTCTTCCTCGGGTTTGACTTTCTCTTCTGGAAAGACTTCTATTTCTCTTATTGAGGTAAGTATTCGGGGGTTGATGTCTGTGACAGCTATGTTGGTGATCTATGGTCCTTCCCGTTCTTGATATCCTCCGCTCTCGTTGGATGCTGTCTCGATTATGACGGAAGGCCCTTTGCTGGTACCCCCTATCCCGTTGTCTTCTTTCCCGTGACGGACTCCGCCTTCTCATCGGGCTTCTAGGTTCCCAGTGTCTTTGTGGAGATACGGAAATGTCCCTGTTGTCATCTCTCATATATCTTTATTTTCTCCAATCGCCTTTATTTCTCCATGTCTTATTCCTTTGATGCCTGTATCGTTGTGGTGGTTTATAGCGGTTTTCTTCATTATACCGTTGTTCTTTTCTATTCCACGTGGACCGACGAAATAGGTTTCTATTATATTTATATTCATTTTTCCATTGATGAACAGATGATCTTTCGTTGTCACAATGGTAGGGGTGGCGGTCATTTCTAGAAGAGTCTTCTCCCTCGTTATGTGCAGTGGATGGAACTTGAGTAGCTGGTTTGGTTTTCTTAGATTTGGTGATCCCAAATCCATAGAAATCAGTCTCTTTGCAGCTTTTTTTGTTTTTTCTTAATCAGCTCTCTGGTATTGTGTTCCATTTTTATAGCTAATTCTTTCTCTAGCACCTTGAACCGTGGCAACTTGGTGAAAGGTTCTATTAAGGTTTGAAAGGATTCGATTCTATCCTTGGTTTCCTTTAGTTTCGATGTCCTTTCCTTCAGAATTAGATCTATCAGTGCAAGCGAGCAATTATCAAGAATTGTCTGCCCACTTTTCGATAGCACTACTTACCCACGCAGATGCAATGACAGGTCTGAGTAGCGTACCTGTGGTCGCATAAATGGACTTTAACGTAGATTCCTGTTTACGATCCGCAGGATCCTTAAGGACCGCCATGTCAGGTGACGGGAGAGCCACCTTTTTAGACAAACGTGATAGGGCCTTGTCCATGGTGGGGGGTGACTCCCACTTTTCCCTATCCGCCGAGGGAAATGGATAAGCTACCGTAATTCTTTTGGGAATCTGAAACTTTTTGTCAGGAGTTTCCCAGAGTTTTTCAAATAGCGTGTTCAGTTCATGAGAGGAAGGAAACGTTACCTCAGGATTCCTTTCCTTATACATACAGACCCTTTTATCAGGGACAGCCGGGTCCTCAGTGATATGTAGTACCTCTTTAACCGCCACAATCATGTACTGAATGCTTTTTGCCAATTTTGGATCTAATCTGGAATTAGAATCCGTGTCGGTATCAGTGCCTGCCACTTGGGCTAGTGAACGTTTCTGTGACCCTGAGGGGACCTGACTTTGCAATAACATATCTTCTACAGATTTCTTCCATGCCTGGGTCTGAGACTCAGACTTATCTAGCCTCTTACAAATAAGAGCCGCATTAGCATTCAAGGCGTTCAACACATTTACCCAATCCGGCGTCGGCGGTGCCGACAGGGTCACCCCCGCAGCCGTTTGTGTCCCTAATACAGCCTTCTCCTGGGAAGAGCCTTCAGCCTCAGACATGTCGACACACGTCCACACCAAACACACACTGGGCATATAGGGTACAGACCCACAGTAAAGCCTGTCAGAGAGAGACAGAGGGGATTTGCCAGCTCACACCCCAGCGCTCAATCAGCGGTTCTGAAGCGCCCAATAAACGCCCCAGACCTATAGCACTTTTTATATAAAGTATATTGCACCAAGTTTAGCCAGTGCTGCCCCCCCCCCCCCCGCCCCGTCACCGTTTTGCACCCTGATACTTGTCAGTGTGAAGAAAGGACCAGTGTCTCTGCAGCCTGATGGAGAGAAAATGGCAGAGTGAGCTGTGAGGACGAAGCTCCGTCCCCTTAATGGCGCGCTTCCGTCCCGCTTCTTGTATGATTATACTGGCGGGGGTTTTGGGACAGTGCCTCGGCACTAATGTCCCCTGTTGCCAGATGTCCACTGAGGATTCATTAGCTGCCCAGGGCACCCCCCTCCCCCCCCCCCCCCGCGCCCTGCACCCTGTATCCTGTAGTGCTGCATGTATGTGGGAGCTTGGCGTGCAGCGTCCGCGCGCTGCGGTACCTCAGATAAATGCCGTCACTGAAGTCTTCTTTTCTTCATCTTCTTTTCTTCATCTTCTGACTTCTAGCTCTGTAAGGGGGTGACAGCAGGCTGCGGGAGTGAGCATCTAGGCGTACCCAGCGATCAGCACCCTCAGGAGCTAATGGTGTCCTGTAGCCAGAAGCAGAGCCCTTGAACTCACTGGAAGTGGGTAATACTCCCCTCCCCTAAGTCCCACGAAGCAGGGAGACTGTTGCCAGCAGCCTCCCTGAACATAAAAACCTAACAAAAAGTATTTTTTCAGAGAAACTCAGTAGAGCTCTCTGCAGTGCGTCCAGTCTCACTGGGCACAATTATAAAACTGGAGTCTGGAGGAGGGCCATAGAGGGAGGAGCCAGTTCACACCCTTTCGAAGTCTTAAAGTGCCCATGTCTCATGCGGATCCCATCTATACCCCATGGTTCTATGATGACCCCAGCATCCTCTAGGACGTATGAGAAATGGGGGAAACTCTGGAGTCCCTTCCATACTTTATTGAGGGCCTGTTTGGTCCCAAACTGGATTATAATACCTGCCAAGCTATATGAGGAAATTGTTTCTTTCTCCTTCTTAATGCCTCCAGACTTAAGATCTTTCACAGTGAAAGATCAAACACCTCCCCTTTTCTAGTGATCAGGTCTCCTTTCCTCATGAAGAACAGCATAGAGGTGAATAGGCTTAGCAAGTTAGTCGCTCAGCTTTCAAGCTTTCTGGCAACATTTCTGAGTGTTCAACATTTTCTAGGACCGCTGAACCATTTCCACAACAGATACCTTAGGTAGTGAAGTATAATAAGTTTATACTACAAGATCTCCTGAAATACCTGCTTTTCTCTGAGGAAACGGCATTCAGTGTATTCTATTGGATGGATGGAGTTGTTATTCAATTCTGTAATATCAGAAATATATATATATATATATATCTCTAACGTCCTAGTGGATGCTGGGGACTAAGTATGGACCATGGGGAATAGACGGCTCCGCAGGTGACAGGATACTTTAAGAAAGAATTTGGATACTGGTGTGCTCTGGCTCCTCCCTCTAGGTCCCACCCCCAGACCTCAGTTTGAATCTGTTTGAATCTGTGCTCGGACGAGCTGGGTGCTACTTAGTGAGCTCTCCTGAGCTTGCTGAAAAGAAAGTATTTTGTTAGGTTTTTTTATTTTCAGAGAGATCTGCTGGCAACAGACTCTCTGCTACGTGGGACTGAGGGGAGAGAAGCAGCCCTACTCACTGAAGATAGGTCCTGCTTCTTAGGCTACTGGGCACCATTAGCTCCAGAGGGATCGTACACAGGATCGCACCCTTCGTTGTCCGATCCCGGAGCCGCGCCGCCGTCCCCCTCGCAGAGCCGGAAGACAGAAGCCGGTGACAGAAGCAAGAAGACTTCGAAATCGGCGGCAGAAGACTCCAGTCTTCATATGAGGTAGCGCACAGCACTGCAGCTGTGCACCATTGCTCCCACACTAAACCCACATACTCCGGTCACTGTAGGGTGCAGGGCGCAGGGGGGGGCGCCCTGGGCAGCAATTAGAGACCTCTTGGCAAAAGTGGGCATATATACAGTTGGGCACTGTATATATGCATGGGCCCCCGCCATATTTTTACACAGAAACTGAGGGGGTGGGGCTTCTTCCTCAGCACTCACCAGCGCCATTTTCTCTCCACAGCTCCGCTGAGAGGAAGCTCCCCAGGCTCTCCTCTGCAGAATCACGGTAGAAGAGGGTAAAAAGAGAGGGGGGGCACATAAATTTGGCGCAAAAACAGTATATACAGCAGCTACTGGGTTAACACCAAGTTACTGTGTGATTCCTGGGACATATAGCGCTGGGGTGTGTGCTGGCATACTCTCTCTGTCTCTCCAAAGGGCCTTGTGGGGGAACTGTCTTCAAATAGAGCATCCCCTGTGTGTGTGGTGTGTCAGTACGCTTGTGTTGGCATGTTTGAAGAGGAAGGCTATGTGGAAACAGAGCGGGAACAAATGAATGTGGGGTCACCGCCGACGGCGCCGACACCGATTGGATGGATATGTGGGAAGGTTTAAAATGATAATGTTACTTCCTTGCATAAAACGTTGGATAAAGCTGAAGCCTTGGGACAGCTGGGGTCTCAGCCCATGCCTGATCCTATGTCGCAGAGGCCGTCAGGGTCTCAGAAGTGCCCACTATCCCAAATTGTTGACACAGATATCGACACGGATTCTGACTCCAGTGTCGATGGCGATGATGCAAAGTTACAGCTTAAAATTGCTAAAGCCATCCGTTACATGATTATAGCAATGAAAGATGTGTTGCACATCACAGAGGAAACCCCAGTCCCTGACAAGAGGGTTTATATGTATGGGGAAAAAAGGCAAGAGGTGACCTCTCCCCCTTCACATGAGTTAAATGAGTTATGTGAAAAGGCTTGGGAATCTCCAGATAGAAAACTGCAGATTTCCAAACGGATGCTTATGGCGTATCCTTTCCCGCCAACGGACAGGTTACGCTGGGAATCCTCCCCTAGGGTAGACAAAGCTTTAACACGCTTATCCAAGAGGGTAGCCCTGCCGTCACAGGATACGGCCACCCTAAAAGATGCTGCGAATAGAAAGCAGGAGGGTATCCTGAAGTCCATTTATACACATTCAGGTACCTTACTAAGGCCGGCAATTGCGTCGGCCTGGGTGTGTAGTGCTGTAGCAGCATGGACGGGTACCTTATCTGAGGAACTTGATACCTTGGACAAGGATACTATATTAATGACCCTGGGGCATATAAAAGACGCTGTCCTATATGCTCAAAGAGACATTAGCTTTCTGGGCTCTAGAATAAATGCAATGTCGATTTCTGCCAGGAAGGTCCTGTGGACTCGGCAATGGACAGGCGATGCCGACTCAAAAAGGCACATGGAGGTTTTACCTTACAAGGGTGAGGAGTTGTTTGGGGAGGGTCTCTCGGACCTGGTCTCCACAGCTACTGCTGGAAAGTCAATTTTTTTTGCCATATGTTCCCTCACAACCTAAGAAAGCACCGTATTACCAAATGCAGTCCTTTCGATCACAAAAAGGCAAGAAAGTCCGAGGTGCGTCCTTTCTTGCCAGAGGCAGGGGCAGAGGAAAGAAGCTGCACAACACAGCTAGTTCCCAGGAACAGAAGTCCTCCCCGACTTCCACTAAATCCACCGCATGATGCTGAGGCTCCATAGGTGGAGCTAGGCCCGGTGGGGGCGCGTCTCCGAAATTTCAGCCACAAGTGGGTTCACTCCCAGGTGGATCCCTGGGCAATAGAGATTGTGTCTCAGGGATACAAGCTGGAATTCGAAGGGATGCCCCCTCACCGATACCTCAAATCGGCCCTGCCAGCTTCCCCCTTAGAGAGGGAAATAGTGTTAGCTACAAATTCACAAATTGTATCTTCAGCAGGTGGTGGTCAAAGTTCCCCTCCTTCAACAAGGAAAGGGTTATTATTCGACCATGTTTGTGGTACCGAAACCGGACGGTTCGGTCAGACCCATATTGAATATAAAATCCCTGAACATATACCTGAAAAGGTTCAAGTTCAAGATGGAATCGCTCAGAGCTGTCATCGCAAGCCTAGAAGGGGGGGATTTTATGGTGTCTCTGGACATAAAGGATGCTTACCTTCATGTCCCCATTTATCCACCTCATCAGGCGTACCTCAGATTTGTGGTACAGGATTGTCATTACCAATTCCAGATGTTGCCGTTTGGTCTCTCCACGGCACCGAGAATATTTACCAAGGTAATGGCGGAAATGATGGTGCTCCTGCGAAAGCAAGGGGTCACAATTAACCCATACTTGGACGATCTCCTCATAAAGGCGAGGTCCAGAGAGCAGTTGCTGATCAGCGTAGCACGCTCTCGGGAAGTGTTACAACAGCACGGCTGGATTCTAAATATTCCAAAGTCGCAGTTGATTCCTACGACTCGTCTGCCCTTCCTGGGCATGATTCTGGACACAGACCAGAAGAGGGTTTTATCTCCCAATGGAGAAGGCTCAGGAGCTCATGACACTGGTCAGAGACCTATTAAAACCAAAACAGGTGTCGGTGCATCACTGCACGCGAGTCCTGGGAAAGATGGTGGCATCATACGAGGCCATTCCCTTCTGCAGGTTCCATGCGAGGACCTTTCAATGGGATCTGTTGGACAAGTGGTCCGGATCACATCTACAAATGCATCGGCTGATCACCCTATCCCCCAGGGCCAGGGTGTCTCTCCTGTGGTGACTGCAGAGTGCTCACCTTCTTGAGGGCCGCAGATTCGACATTCAGGACTGGGTCCTGGTGACCACGGACGCAAGCCTCCGAGGGTGGGGAGCAGTCACACAGGTAAGAAATTTCCAAGGTCTGTGGTCAAGTCAGGAGACTTGCCTTCACATCAACATCCTGGAACTAAGGGATGCAATGCCCTACGTCAAGCGGAGACCTGCTTCGCGACCGATCGGTTCTGATTCAGTCAGACAACATCACCGCAGTGGCTCATGTAAACCGCCAAGGCGGCACTAGGAGCAGGGTGGCGATGGCGGAAGCCACCAGAATTCTTCGCTGGGCGGAGAATCACGTAAGTACACTGTCAGCAGTGTTCATTCCGGGAGTGGACAACTGGGAAGCAGACTTCCTCAGCAGGCACGACCTCCACCCGGGAGAGTGGGGACTTCATCAAGAAGTCTTCACGCAGATTGCAAGTTGGTGGGAACTGCCACAAGTAGACATGATGGCATCCCGCCTCAACAAAAAGCTACAGAGGTATTGCGCCAGGTCAAGAGACCCTCAGGCGATAGCTGTAGACGCACTAGTGACACCATGGGTGTTCCTGTCGGTCTATGTATTTCCTCCTCTTCCTCTCATACCCTGAGAATCATAAGAAGAAGAGGAGTGAGAACAATACTCATTGTTCCGGATTGGCCAAGAAGGACTTGGTATCCAGAGCTGCAAGAAATGCTCACAGAGGACCCATGGCCTCTACCTCTAAGACAGGACTTGTTGCAACAGGGGCCCTGTCTGTTCCAAGACTTACCGTGGCTGCGTTTGACGGCATGGCGGTTGAACGCCGGATCCTAGCAGAAAAAGGCATTCCGGATGAGGTTATTCCTACGCTGATAAAGGCTAGGAAGGACATGACGGCTAAACATTATCACCATATATGGCGAAAATATGTTGCTAGGTGTGAGGCCAGGAATGCCCCTACGGAGGAATTCCAGCTGGGCCGTTTCCTTCACTTCCTATATATATATATTTGACTAATATGTTTTCTCTTACGTCCTAGAGGATACTGGGGTCCATTTATTACCATGGGGTATGGACGGGTCCACCAGAAGCCATGGGCACTTTAAAAATTTGATAGTGTGGGCTGGCTCCTCCCTCTATGCCCCTCCTACCAGACTCCGTTTAGAAAATTCTCAGAGGAGCCGGTCACCCTGAAGGAAGCTCCTGAAGAGTTTTCTGCATTTATTTTATATGTTTGTTATTTTCAGGCAGAGCTAGATGGCACCAGTCTGCTTGCTTCGTGGGACTTAGGAGAGGGGGGGGGGGGCCCAACCTCTTGAAGAGTTTATGGTCCCGTTCCTCGCAGACAGGACACTGAGCTCCTGAGGGAGCTATTCGCAAGCCCCACCACGGCGAGCGTACAATCCCGCAGCATGCTGCCACCCCTAACAGAGCCAGAAGAACGAAGAGTGGTGAGTACTGAGTCGGCGTCCCGGTTAGCGTGGCGCCAGTCATTATGGCAGCATGAGGGTACAGAGACGCACAGCTTCTAAACAGGGCGGGATGCGTCTCCCGACACAGTACACAACTACGTCTCAGTACATACTGTGTTGCCATACTAGCAACACAGCCTTAAAATAGTTTCTGTCCATTTTAAGCACCAAATTCCTCAGCCAGTATAAACAAAAACGCGGGAAGAACGTGTGCCATTGAAGGGGCGGGGCTTCACTATGAGAGGATCTAGCAGCTCACCAGCACGATTTTCCCTCTGCAGTGGACACAGACGCTGACTGAGATGGACGCGTAGCTCCTACAGTGGGACTCCAAATTACCTCAGCGGTACCAGGGGGTCATAGCAGGGGGGGAGCGATTACTAGTGTACGAAGTCCCTTATCAGGGTAGTTCGTTAGCAAACCGGCTAAGCTTGGCATTAGTGGTAAGGGCACGGTGGGGGCTGGCTCCAAACAACTCTGTGTCTCCCTGAAGGGATCTTTGTGGGTTAATTGTGCTTAACCTTTTCCTGTGTGTGTGTGCTGTCGCATTTACATTATGTCAGGCAAAGAGTGTTTTTCTTGTACAGCGTAATACTTAAAACAGACTGTGGATGAGTTTATGAGCAGAGACTCAGTCCCCAAAACAGCGTCACAATCCCCTCACATTTGTCCACAAAAGCGATCTCTGGCCCATATCCTGCAGTCTGACTCTGACGCTGAAGGGTCAGACCTGGAGGAGGGTGAGGTAGATTCGCAGGGGGTGGGGGGTGGATGTGGCTCTGTCACGGGGAATAGAGGCTTTTATATAAGCTATCAGAGATGTTCTGCATATTCCTGATAAGGTGCGAGAGGAGTGTGAGGAATCTTATTTTAATGTGAAAAATAAATCCTCAGTCACTTTTCCTGTGTTAAAGTAATTGAATACCCTCTTTGAAGAACCATGGGTTAATCCTGATAACAAATGTCAGATCCCTAAAAGGTTGCTCTCAGCTTTTCCCTTTCCTCTGGAGGATAGGAAAAAATGGGAAAATCCACCGATAGTGGACGTACCAGTCTCTAGGCTGTCACGAAAAATTGTATTGCCTGTTCCTGGTGCAGTCTCCCTAAAAGACACGGCTGACCGTATAATTGAGACTACACTCAGATCATTGTACACAGCTGCTGGGGTGGCCCAAAGACCCACTATTGCATGTGCGTGGATCACAAAAGCCATTGCAAAATGGCCAGGTAATCTAATTGAGGGATTAGATTCCTTGTCTAGGGGGGATGTTTTACTCCTGCAGCATATACAGGACTCTGCAAACTTTATGGTGGAAGTCATAAAAGAGAGAGGCTTGCTTAACGCACTAACCAGTGCTGTGGCAGTGTCGGTGCACAGGGTCTTTTAACTATGCCAGTGGACTACTGACGCGGACTCCAGGAAAGGCGTGGAAGGCCTACCATTCACAGGAGAGGCTTTGTTTGGAGATGAACTAGACAAATGGATCTCCACAGCTACTGCGGGTAAGTCTACGTATATTTCCTTCCGCAGCCCCCCCAGCCAAGAAGACTTATTCAGCTTCTGAAGTTGCAGTCCTTTTGGACAGCCAAGTTCAAGGGAAAATCCAGTACTGTTTCTACGTCCTCCAGAGGCGCAAGAGGTAAACCACGCAAGCCAGCAACTGCAGGTGCTCAGGAACCGAGCTCAGGCTCCTAGTGTCTCTGGATATCAAGGATGCGTACCTTCACATTCCGATCTGGCCGCCGCATTAGGCTTATCTATGGTTTGCACTGCAGGACTGTCACTACCAGTTCCAGGCTCTGCCATTTGGTCTCTCCATGGCACCAAGGTTGTTCACCAAGGTGATGGCAGAGATAATGTTTCTACTGCGCAAACAGGGAGTGAACATAATTCCGTACGTGGACGATCTCCTGATAAAATCACCGTCCAGGTAAAGGTTGCGGGACAGCATTGGTCTCTCAACCAAACTCCTCCAGGATCTCGGGTGGATTCTGAACCTTCCGAAATCTCACCTAGAGCCAACAAGGAGGTTCCCATTCCTCGGAATGATACTGGACACGGAGTCGCAGAAAGTGTTCCTTCCGTTGGAAAAGGCATTGGTGATCCAGTTGATGGTTCGGGGCGTCCTGAAGCCAACCCGGGTGCATTTGTGCATTCGTCTTCTGAGGAAAATGGTGGCCTCTTACGAGGCTCTTCAATATGGAAGGTTTCACGCAAGACCCTTCCAGCTCTGGCCCCTCAGATCTGTTGGACAAATGGTCCGGATCGCATCTTCACATGCACCAGAGGATGCGTCTGTCGCCAAAAGCCAGGATCTCTCTTCTGTGTTGGCTGCAGATTTCTCACCCCGTCGGAGGTTCAGAATTCAGAACTGGATTCTGTTAACCACAGACGCAAGCCTCTGGTTGGGGAGCAGTCACTCATGGGGTGCAGTTTCAAGGAAGATGGTCAAGTCAGGAGTCGTCCTTCAAATCAACATTCTGGAACTCAGGGCCATTTACAACGCCCTCCTGCAGGCCTCGCATCTTCTTCAAGATCGGGCCATTCAGGTCCAGTCTGACAATGTGACAGCAGTGACGTACATAAACCGACAGGGCGGAATGAAGAGCATAGCAGCAGTGTCAGAGGTGTCAAGAACTCTCCTCTGGGCAGAAAGAAACACTGTGGCGTTGTCAGCGGTCTTCATTCAGGGAGTAGTCAACTGGGAAGCAGACTTCCTCAGCAGACACGACCTGCACCCAGGGGAGTGGGGCCTTCACCCAGAAGTGTTCAGGTGCTTGACAAGTCGCTGGGGATATCCACAGATCGTCATGATGGCCTCTCGGCTCAGCAAGAAGCTCAAGTGATATTGTTCCAGGTCAAGAGACCCACAGGCGGTGGTGGTAGACGCCCTGACAACTCCATGGGTCTATTAGATGGTGTACATGGTTCCTCCCCTTCCTCTGATCCCAAGAATTCTAAAGAGAATAAAAAGGGAAAAGGGTCAAGCAATTCTCATTGCTCCAGACTGGCCAAGAAGGGCCTGGTATGCGGACCTACTGGAGATGCTCCTCGAAGATCCATGGCCTCTACCTCTTCGTGAGGATCTTCTGCAACAGGGCTCGTTCGTCTATCAGGACTTACCGCGGCTACGTTTGACGGCATGGAAGTTGAACGGCTGATTCTAGCCAGGAGAGGGATCCCTAGCAAGGTTATCCCGACTTTGATCCAAACCAGGAAGGGGGTAACGTCTAAGCATTACCATCGTATTTGGAAGAAATACGTCTCTTGGTGTGAGAGCAGAAATTATTCCGCGGTGGAATTTCATCTGGGACGTTTCCTGCTTTTTCTGCAGGCAGGTATGGATGTGGGCCTGAGTCTGGGCTCCTTAAAAGTCCAGATTTCGGCCTTGTCCATTTTCTTTCAGAAACTATCAGCATCTCTCCCTGAGGTCCAGGTGTTCTTGAAAGGTGTTCTGCACATCCAACCTCCCTTTGTGCCTCCCACGGCTCATTGGGATCTCAACGCAGTGCTGCAGTTCCTCCAATCGGACTGGTTTGAACCGTTACAAGAGGTGGACGTAAAATATCTTACGTGGAAGACTGTCACACTGTTGGCCTTGGCTTCAGCAAGACGTGTGTCGGAGTTGGGGGCTTTGTCTCACAAAAGTCCCTATTTAATTTTCCATGAGGACAGAGCTGAACTCAGAACTCGTCATCAATTTCTTCCTGTTGTGGTTCCAGTTGTCACAGACACTTCTGCTACTTCAAAGTATTTGATGTTGTGAGGGCTTTGAAGGTGCATGTGAAGAGAACAGCTCGTCACAGAAAAACTGACTCGCTGTTTGTTCTTTATGATCCCAATAAAATTGGGTGTCCTGCTTCAACGCAGACAATTTGCACGCTGGATCAGACTGACTATCCAGCATGCTTATTCCGCGGCAAGTTTGCCATGTCCAAAATCTGTTCAGGCCCACTCTACTAGGTCGGTGGGTTCTATCTGGGCGGCTGCCTGTGGTGTTTCGGCTTTACAGCTCTACCAAGCAGCTACTTGGTCAGGTTCGAACATGTTTGCAAAGTTTTACAAGTTCGATACTTTGCCCTCTGTGGACCTAAGGTTTGGTCAATCAGTTCTGCAGGAACCTCAGCACTCTCCCACCTGGTTTGGGAGCTTTGGTACATCCCCATGGTACTAAATGTACCCCAGTATCCTCTAGGATGTAGGAGAAAATAGGATTTTAATTACCTACCAGTAAATCCTTTTCTCGTACTCCGTAGAGGATACTGGGCGCCCGCCCAGTGCTTCGTTCTTCCTCCAATGTGGTTAAGTAATGTTGGATCAGCCGTTGCTATTCCTGTTTCAAGTTTGGTTAGCTTGGCTTTCCTGTTGTTTGTGTGAGCTGGTTCGGAATCTCACCACTGTCCTTCTCTATCATTCTCTCAAAGTATGTCCGTCTTCTCGGGCACAGTTTCCTAGACTTGAGTCTGGTGGGAGGGGCGTAGAGGGAGGAGCCAGCCCACATTATCAAATTCTTAAAGTGCCCATGGCTCCTAGTTGACCCATCTATACCCCATGGTACTAAATGGACCCCAGTATCCTCTGCGGACTACGAGAAAAGGATTTACCGGTAGGTAATTAAAATCCTATTTATTTATTTTTATCAAGAAACAGAACATTAAGAGCGGTATTCAATTCTTTTCACCCCCTTCCTGCTGACAGGCGATGTATAATCAATTAAGCACGCTACCCCCAGGGTAGTGAGGGCGCCCAACCCTTTACGCAGCTAAACCTGATTATTATGGGCGCTATAACGGGGAACACTTTACAAATGAGATTGGGCGTGATACATCATTTGAATACCGCCCTAAGAATGCATGCTTCATTGGCTTAATCAGGGAAGTACAACATTGCCTTTTCAAATTTGCTGTTCTGGCACTACTTTCAGTTTTGCTATAGCACCAAGGATGTTGAGATCATGACATTGGTAGCTGCTCTTCTTAGATCCAGGGTTTAGCAGGCATGTTCATATATGGACAAATAAGGCTAACTCCTTTTTAGCGGATATTCTTTCTAGTCCTACTATACAGTACCTGTCAGCAGTGGAACAAATCATCTCCGTAAATGGATTTGTGAAGTGTCCACAGGTGACAGTTCTCCTTTGCATGAGTCGAAAAAGAGAGATGGTGTTCTCCTTTGAGAAAGTGCAATTTGCACAATTCCAAATGAGATTTCTCATAAGCTAGCTTTCAGATGTTCTCCAAACTTGGTATCAGCTGGTGACGGAGTGACAGTGTCCTCATCAGGGGTCACTTCTTCATATGGAACTGAATGATGATGACACATGCAAATGAGGCTCTGATGTGGCTAATTTAAAATTATAAGAGTTCACTGACCATGAGAGTGATCTGTGGGATCTTGCAATCGGAATAGTAAATGTTCCAGCCATTACAGATGTGTTGTTGTGGTCTGCAAGTCTTTCAGGAGCTTGTAGACCAGTTAAACTTGTAGACATCTGCAACTGTTTCTTGTAGAGGTCATGTTGGTGCTTTGAAATTACCATATAATCTATAGTTGTCTCTCGTAGTGCTCAAAATTTAAATCAAAACGGCATTTGTGTAATTTTGGAAGTTTTGAACTAGTCTGGAATGTTATGATATATAGACATTTTAAGTATGATAAAGGGCCCATCATAGCATCTACCATCAAGACCCGATCTCATAAATCAGGGCCTCCTCTCTGTAGAAGTTATGATCCTCAGAGCTAAAGGTTTCTCTGAGTGTGTGGTTCAGAACATAAGGCTCAATAACCTGTTTAGTCACAGAATTACATTACAACGTGGTTTGTGTGATTTAAATCTCTTGGTGTGAAACAAAGGGCTTTCCTGCATTTTATTTTTGCTGGAATGGCTTCTGCCAGAAGTTATGGAAGGAGTTTAAATCTCTGTTATTTGAAGGTTCAGGTCATAACCCTAAAGGTTTTCTTCTTGGGAAATCTTGCACCTGTGGTTTTGGTCTTCTTTCAGAGACTGATGCTTGTGCAGTTTCCATACATACTCCCAAGTGGAATCTCAACCTAGTGCTTGAAAGCCTTGCAGCACCCTCCTCTTGAACTTTTTATTTATGTGGGGTTAAAGATCCATTTCTAAAATACTGTCTTCCTGTTTGCTTACTTCACATCTTTGAGAGCTTTGAAGTCGGGATCTCTATGTTGTAGGTCGATGCTGCCTCATCTTTCACAAAGACAGGGCTCTTCTTAGAACCTAATGACTTTGTGTGTGTTTTTTTTTTGTTTGTTTGTGAAGCCTAAAATATCCTGTATAAGGGCAAAGACTTCCATCCAAAAACGGCGTGAACATGAAAATGGAATCATTGTCCCTATTTTTTTTTTTTTAATAACAACCACAAAAAAGGTTGACCAGGGTCAAAACAGACCACGGTCAGGTGGGGAATTACTTTGGGACAGTACGACCTGCCCTTGAAAATATGAGGGCACATTCCACCAGGTCTGTTGATGCCTTTTGGCAGGGAAGTGCAGAGCCTCAGCCAAGTAGGTATGTTGGGCAGCCACCAGTTTATTGGTTTACACATTGTTATGTCCTTTGAGATGATGTTAAAAAAATCAAAAACTGAAGGCACAGGCAGCCAATGCAGTGTTACAGGGAGAGGAGCTTGATCTTTTGTAAGAAAAATATTAGTGTTCCTGTGACTCCAAAGAAAAAACACAGAATTGGGCGCTAATGTTTAAATCAAATGTTAGCCGCACGTTCCTGGGGCTTGGTTCCTCTGCCACTTTAATACAAGAAAAAAACAGAAACTGGAGCTGCGCTTAACATTCAATTAAAGATTTTATTCATTCCCACAATAAAGGAAATATTTATATGTATATGTTCCTCTGCCACTTTAATACAAGAAAAAAACAGAAACTGGAGCTGCGCTTAACATTCAATTAAAGATTTTATTCATTCCCACAATAAAGGAAATATTTATATGTATATGTTCCTCTGCCACTTTAATACAAGAAAAAAACAGAAACTGGAGCTGCGCTTAACATTCAATTAAAGATTTTATTCATTCCCACAATAAAGGAAATATTTATATGTATATGTTCTTACAATCACCGGCCGGATTTCATATACTGCACAGATCATAAATATGAACCTTCAATGCCTCTATAACACCTAATTATTATGCAGAAATCTCTTAAAAACATGCATTAAGAACTCAGTGCACATATAGTCGTTTCACTGACTGTAAAAACTGCCCTTAGGTGACTCCTATAACCTTGCAGGCGTCCCTGCAGTGTATAGTATTTCGTCTAATGTCCGTATTATTTATTTCTGTAGCAGCAAAGGAATTATCAAGTGTTTCTTGTAATACCCCTCAGTCATTGATTATCAACTGTCCCATGAGTCATAGGTCAGCAAAGCGGTATTGTTAGTGCAATTATGACAAGCTTGTAAAATGTCCTTCCCTTTAGCACTAGGGTATCAAGGCTGTCTCTGAATGAAATGCAATAATACTCAGGTATGGGAGCGCACTCCCTATTCCCCCTTAGCACTGGGGTCCGGATGTCCGGGTACCGAGTTAATTAGTTGGTTAGTGAGACAACATGCAGAATGTGTCTGACAGTCACTTGATGAATGATTTAGCCGGCCGGCTATAAACTCACTTATCCACATACGCGTTTCACCGCCTCGGTATGTCTTCGGCAGCTTCCTCAGTGTGATACACAGGGATCCTTATAGTGATGATGATGATGATGATGTGCATAGAAAAAAAAGCATAGTTCACTTATAACAGGCAACAGAAGCATCGGAATTATTGGGCTTCTGGGTGCTAGGATATTAGTGAGACAAATAAGATGGTTACTCAAAATATGTATTAACCACCACTCGTTTTCTAAATTCAGCAGACTAAAGCAGCAACAACAATAAAAGAGAGTATCTTCAAAGCTTGAAAACCCAGAGTGCATTTGGGTGAACTTTATTAATTTAAACCCATATATGTTATAGCTTCCAACAGTTTTTAAAGAGCTGTATCAAAACTAGAGCACAAACTCCTCTAGAAATTGTAACCAGCTTCCATAACTGAAAAAAAGTGGAGTTATCTTTTATAGTCATCGATACGATACATTTATTGTCATTATCAAATAAAATTTGACAACGAAATTCAATTGTACAGCACACCAATCGATTATAAAAAGCTTGAACATAGGTATATAAAAACACACAGTAACATGCATTTGAGATATGACACATTATTCTTATCCTTGTACAAGTGATGGTTAGGCAAACAAAATTAACTTCTCCTGAAACGGAAGAAAGTACTCGGCCTTGCCAAGATTCAGATTTCTTGCACAAGAAGCCCACAAAACCCTTGCCCTTTACTTATTGATCATTGTCCTATGCAACCTGAGCTGTCTACCATGATTTTGGGGCCATGTATAGTATTTGGTCCAACCAATATCAGTGGCTCCTCAGTGCTGGGAAATTGCTTTTTGTGCAAGTGTCCAAACAACTAGTTGCTATCAACTCAGACAATGAGAAGCTTCTCAAGTACCATGTATTGTTGGTGACTACAGAAAAAATAGAACCCTCCAAAAGGTGACATTTATGCCACCACTCTGGCTCCTAGGTAACAAACAAAGCCCCATGGCCATTACTCAGCAGCCCATGCACTAGACACCCTAAAAGTTGACACTGTGATTTAGGTAACCCACAACATAAAAACTCACGTTGTAACATTTATATTATATTGATTGAAAAATTTCCAGCTTCACTTGAATCTATTTATTTAAGATCAGCATATTCATACAAAATCTCTTCAATACACCCGATTATTCTGAATATGAAATGGAAGCCTGTTTTTCTTCTATGATCATTTACAAAGTGCTGCTATTTTGTGTGGCAGTATTTAATTCTGTATAAAGCAAAAACATCTACATAGGTCATGTTTCTTGGAATATTTTTTTTGTGTGGGTTTGCACAAAATTGTCATACGTAACAAAGTCAAATAGTGAATTAGCCAACATTAGATCACCTTTAATGTAGTGAATATTAATCTACTCCTAACTAAATCTAATATTGAAAATAAAGCACTTGTAACTAGAACAGTCTATTTTTCACATTTGCCTTTTTTACTTTTATATGTATTTTTCTCTGACCATTTACTGATCTTAAGTCTGATTGTTTGATCTTCTCATGATCTACCCTCAGAGTGAAACTAGCAGCAGTAGCAATATCTCCACCATGTTGGTGACGCACGATTACATGGCGGTGAAGGAGGATGAGATCAATGTCTACCAAGGAGAGGTGGTTCAAATTTTGGCGAGTAATCAGCAGAACATGTTTCTGGTGTTCCGAGCTGCCACCAATGAGTGCCCTGCAGCCGAAGGCTGGATCCCAAGCTACGTCCTAGGCCACACATGTGCAGTCATCAGTGATTTGCCTGATGGGAAAATGAAGTGGGTATTTGGCTAAGAAAGGTAGCAATAAATGTTAATGTTTTATATAAGTTGTATATGAGTGATAATGCAAAAATTCTGTATATAAGTGGTAGCCACCTGTTTTATTCAAATATTCTGAAGAATTGCAGACAAGCACCTTATGGATGTTTCTTGTCTTTTTGCTTATATTGATTTTATGTAACATTGCACAGAACTTGCTGTACAACACAGGCAAATAAAAATATATTTAAAATGAAATACTTCCGTATGTGCACCCAGCTCTTTCAAATTATGAATGAATTATTAAAAGTTACTTTTTTATAATAAAAAAATCAAAACTACATTTTCCAAAAACCTGGTTTCATTCATTCAGCAGTGTTTCATATGTCATCCTGTTTATAAATGAACACTGGAGCACGAACATAACCAGGCTAACAAGTGAAATTATTAGTGCATGTGGCTGCATTCCTCAGGTTTGGTGCAAAACCCCCTGGCCTTATTGCAGTTTTAAAACTTTACATTTATAACAATGCCCGATTCTAGTTTGGTGTAAACAGCATATAAGTATTCATTTGTGGTTTTCTTACAAATACAGAGAAATGGTGTACTGTACTTAACTGAAGGGAAAATTAATTAATCCTTTATTGTGGTATTTGGTGATTAATCCGTAAAATCAGCATTACCCCTACCACCCAATAAATCCAGTTTTATAATCCCCTTCAATAAAATAGGTTCCAGTCTTTGCACTTTCCGCACCCCTATCCCCCAGGGCCAAAGGACTTTAATGGCAAATTACCACCACCCCCATGCCAAGAGCCCCCTTGGGTTATTATCCTCCCACCCCCGTGGGGCATTACCCCTCCTCCAAATACAGAGCGCACTGTGGCATGTGTCCGGTCCCCCTGCTGCAGGTGGTCTCTGCACTCTACACTCTGTATAATGGGATGTGTCTGTCAGCTAAAGCCCAGTGGGTTGCACTTGAATCCCATTTGACTGCACCAGTTAAGTAATTAAATATTCATTAATGCCAGGAAAATAATACAATAAACCCTATTCAGAACTATGAAAATTTCCTCTCCGTCCTCAGTATGGATTAAAGCTGCTACATTTGAGAAATGTAAAATGTCATTTTAGTGGTGACAAATGCAGTTTAAAAATAGGAACATATTTCCATTTAAACTTTATCATGAATCCTCTGTGCCCACAAACCATAATGTTGGAGAATAACACATTTAATTAACTGGAATTAATTGACCAAACATGCTACTAGGCCATAGGTGGGCAACCGGTCAGCGACTAAGGGAGCAATTCAGGCTGCAATGTGCCATTTCAAAACAGCACATTGCAGCCCGCATCGTCACAAGTATTTTTTTGTGGGACATTTATGGGGTGCAAGGAAAAAAACTAGTGATTGTCCGTGTACCGTATATGGCAGATATACGCATAGCTGAATATTGTGTTGATGTTCAGTAGCACATCCTGCTTAATTAAGTTACGCTGTAACAGACAAAATATAGCTATAGATTCCGTAAGGAGCCAAGATTGCTTTTTATATGTGTATGCATACACTTGTGTGCCCTACACACTTGGCAATCCGCCGCTGAGCTGCTTGACGACGGATATGGGCGACCCAGCGGTGGGGGTGAGGTGATGGGGAAAGTGGAGTTTCTTCAATTCCCCCGTCACACGGCCTTAGCAGTGCATGCTAATATGGACGAGATTGTCCATATTGGCCTGCATGTATAAGCGACCCAGCACCAACGATGAATGAGTGCGGGGCCGCGCATCATTAATCGTTGGTGCCTACACACTGAACAATATGAACAAGTTCTCGTTAATTAATGAACGAGAACGTTCATATCGTTCAGTGAAATCGCCTAATGTGTAGGGCCTATTAGGCATATTGTTAACATACACAAACACTGAAAACAAAACATTTTGTGTTAAGGAAAAATGTTTATTTAAATTAAGTGTTGACATTTTTGACTCTTTGGGACTTTTATCAATTCTTGTTTTCGGCAATCTTTTTAAATCTAGCTTGTATTCAGTTGAGGCCACTAGAAGTATTTACCTCACATACCTGAACGTGTTGGCTCTAAAACAGATTCAAATTTTGCACGTTTCAGTTTTGGGGGGAAAAACGATGGTAAATTTGCTCAAACATTAATCGTATCCTGAGTTCATTCTGTTTGGAGTATTTCTTCATCGGTACAGTTCTCTAGAATTTAAGTATTTGTTTCTTGAAAAAATACTATAACCTTCTGTCCTCAGAGATTTCAGTCATCTCAGTCTTAGAAGTTTCTTCATCAGTCACTAAAGAGGTTTTCTAATGGTACACATAAGCTCTAAAAGTGCCCCCCAAAATTGTAATCTGGTGTTTTCAACTGTAGCTGTTAGATTATTTCCAGTAGTCCATCTTGAAGTACTTCAATCAGTTCAAAACATGGGTTGCTTGATAGTATACAATTACATTTAATGCATCTTGAACAGCTTGAGTTTGTTGACAAATAAGCTTTGCAGCATGTGGTGTTGCATCTTTAGCTTCCCTTGGCGGTTGAAGTTGAGTCTGTCTATATGCCACAGCATGTTCAAACGAAACACAAGCTATAAAATCGATCTTGGGTCTGAGAGCTCTGTTGTTGCTTTTGCTGTACTTCTATTATCTTTTTACTATACAAAAGTTTTAAAAATGTAAAATAGCTGTTTAACTTTCCACCTTACATTACAGTGAAGGGACAGGTCACTGGGAAGTTCTTGGTTGCATTCAGCAATACAGTTCAGTTGTTAAGAGTGTGTTTTATACTGTATATAATTTACTATTTCTAGGTCATGTTTCATTACACAATCTAAATGCAGCTTTTTAGACAAAAGTTGCTTACAATGGATGATTCAATGTAACATTCAAAAGTCTGGGAACCAGCTCTGCATAGCCACACACGTTCGTTCATAGTGCTGACCGCAGAGGTCACCCTGTTTGTTGTTGTTGCTCAGTTTACTTAAAGGCAGATTTATTTTCTCTTACGTCCTAGAGGATGCTGGGGTCCATTTAGTACCGTGAGGTATAGACGGATCCTTTGGGAGCCACTGGCACTTTAAGAGTTTAATAGTGTGGGCTGCCTCCTCCCTCTATGCCCCTCCTACCAGACTCAGTTTAGAAAATGTGTCCGGAGGAGCCGGTCACAGCTAGGTTAGCTCCTAGGAGTTTTTCTAGTTTTATTGTTTTTCTAAGAGTTGTTAGGTAGAGGAAGGCTGCCGGCAACAGCCTTCCTGCTTCGTTGGACTTTGTGGGGGGAGTAGGAACCAACTCTTGAAGTTAATGGTTCTCTATCTCCGCTGACAGGACACTGAGCTCCTGAGGATGCTGATCGCAAGCCCACGAGGCGATCGCTCACTCCCGCAGCACGGCCGTCACCCCAAAACAGAGCCAGAAGAAGGAAGAGTGGTAAGTTCAGCACCGGCGGCCCAGTTAGCACAAGGGTGGGAGCGCAACTCTGTCAGGCTGCGCTCCATGAAGTCTCAGCAACATATCTATGTAGATGCGTCTGAGGAGCGTCCTGGGCTAATCCCGCTGTTAACACTGAAGACCTCAGACCAGTTTAATCATAGTGTGCGGGAAGCCGCGCTCCATTGCAGGGGGTGGGGCTTCTCCTCAGAGCAGATCCAGCACTCACCAGCGCCATTTTCTCCCTGCAGAACGCTGAGACACGCTGACAGGCAGCGCTGACCCTCCACATAACACCCTGGTACCGCAGTTACTGTCTGTGCCAGGCTGTGCCAGGCTGTTATCATAACAACTGCTCACTGGGGCCCTGTGTGGCTGGCTCCTTATACTCTGTGACTCTCTGAAGGTACTCTGGGGAAAACTGTGTCTGCCATTTTCCTGTATGTGTGTATATATCAACATTACCATGTCTAAGGGCTCTGTATCATGTGCTGCAGAGTGTGTATCTTCTCCTGAGGAATCTATCCCATGTACTCAGGACTGCAGTGTGCTTTCCCAACCTGCCGAATCCGAACCCCCATGGGTGGATTCTTTAAGGGGAATGATATCCCAGATTTCATCAAGGATGTCACATAATGAGAAAGACACAGTTTTTGAGAAAGTCTGTAGAGGGTTTTCAGCTCCTACTCCCTCAAATACCCCACCTATATACCCTAAAAAACATACACTTGCCCGAATAATGCAAGTTGACACTGATACCGTCTCTGATACAGGGGACCGTGATGGGGATATGCAGGGGGAGAGGGGGGGGGGGTGCATCCCTTGCTAAGTGGGTGCAGCTGATGATTGAAGCCATTAGGGATGTTTTGCATGTTACTGAGAAGGTAACTGAGCCGGAATAGGAATCTTATTTAACGGAAAAAAAATCCTCCCTCATTCCCTGCTTCTAAAGAGCTAAACTCTTTATATGAAAAATCCTGGGAAAACCCAGAGAAAAAATTCCAGATCCCTAAAAGAATTCTCATTGCTTTTCCTTTCCCTGAAGAGGATAGAAAAAAATTAGAAAACCCACCTATAGTAGACGCTTTTGTATCTAGGTTGTCTAAAAAGGTGGTTTTACCTGTCCCTGGTTCAACCGCCCTAAAAGAGCCGGATGACCGCAAGATTGAGACTACGCTCAAATCTCTGTACACTGCTACAGGCATGGCTTTAAGGTCCACTATTGCTTGTGCATGGATTTCTAAAGCCATAGCAAAGTGGTCAGGCATATTACTAGAGGACTTAAATACTATGGATAGGAGTGACATTGATTTGTTTTTGCGTCACATACAGGATTCTGCTGGGTTCATGGTGGACGCATTGAAAGACCTTGGAATGCTGAATGCAAGGGCTACTTCCATGGCGGTCTCAGCATGCAGAGGACTTTGGCTACGCCAATGGACTGCAGATGCAGAATCTAAGAAAAGTGAGAAGAACCTACCCTTCACAGGTCAGGCTCTGTTTGGGGATGCATTGGATGCGTGGATTTCCACGGCAACTGCGAGTAAGTCAACCTTTCTCCCCTCAGCAGCTCCACCAACTAGGAAATCTTATCCTAAAATCACACTGCAGTCCTTTCAGACCGCAAAATTTAAAACATCCAAATTAGAGATGAGCGGGTTCGGTTGTTCCCGCCTGACTCGGAAAACCCGAACAAGGCAAAACGTCATCACTCCGCTGTCAGATTTTCGCGATATTCGGATTCCATATAAAGAGCCGCGCGTCGCCGCCATTTTCACTCATGCATTGTAGAGAGAGCAGAGAGGACGTGGCTACGTTCTATCAGTGGCAAATCTCAATATCAGTACTCCGTATCAGTGCTTATTGCTGCTCAGTAATACAAGTACAGTATCTCTCTTGTGCTGCATCTTGCTGCCCAGTGTCAGTTCTCAGTATTATCATCATCAGTGCTCAGTATCACTGCTCATTGTCTTGTGCTGCATTGTGGTGCTCAGTAATACTACAGTACATTACTAATACTAGTCCAGTGTCTTGTACTGCATCTTGCTGCTCAGTGTCAGTTCTCAGTAGTATCATCCATCAGTGCTCAGTATCACTGCTCATTGTCTTGTGCTGCATTGTGGTGCTCAGTAATACTACAGTACATTACTAATACTAGTCCAGTGTCTTGTGCTGCATCTTGCTGCTCAGTGTCAGTTCTCAGTAGTATCATCATCAGTGCTCAGTATCACTGCTCATGGTCTTGTGCTGCATTGTGGTGCCCAGTACTACTACAGTACATTACTAATACTGGTCCAGTGTCTTGTGCTGCATCTTGCTGCTGTAGGGTGCTGTGGTAGTGTCCTGTCACTGTGCATAGGTCATCATCATTCCAGTCACAGTGGTATATGGTATCTATCTAGTGGTATTTAATTCCAGACATTTCTGCCGTCTAATTCCAGATATATTACTGGCATATAATTCCACACATTAAAAAATGGACAAAAAAATTTGGAGGGTAAAATAGGGAAAGCTCAAGATCCACTTCCACCTAGTGCTGAAGCTGCTGCCACTAGTCATGGCAGAGGCGATGAAATGCCATCAACGTCGTCTGCCAAGGCCGATGCCCAATGTCATAGTAGAGAGCATGTAAAATCCCAAAAGCAAAAGTTCAAGTAAAACGACCCAAAAATCTAAATTAAAATCATCTGAGGAGAAGCGTAAACTTACCAATGTGCCATTTACGACACGGAGTGGCAAGGAACGGCTGAGGCCCTGGCCTATGTACATGGCTAGTGGTTCAGCTTCACATGACGATGGAAGCACTCATCCTTCCGCTAGAAAAATGAAAAGAGTTAAGCTGGCAAAAGCACAGCAAAGAATTGTGCGATGCTTGACCTTCCCAGCACTGGACGGGAAGAGGTTGCTCCTTCCACCATTTGCACACCCCCTGCAAGTGCTGGAAGGAGCACCCACAGTCCAGTTCCTGATATTCAAATTGAAGATGTCACTGTTGAAGTACACCAGGATGAGGATATGGGTGTTGCTGGCGCTGAGGAGGAAATTGCTGAGGAGGATTCTGATAGTGAGGTGGTTTGTTTAAGTCAGGCACTCGGGTAGACATCTGTTGTCCGTGGGATGAATAAGGCCATTGACATGCCTGGTCAAAATACAAAAAAAAAATCACCTCTTCGGTGTGGAATTATTTCAACAGAAATGCGGACAACAGGTGTCAAGCCGTGTGTTGCCTTTGTCAAGCTGTAATAAGTAGGGGTAACGACGTTAATCACCTAGGAACATCCTCCCTTATACGTCACCTGGAGCGCATTCATCAGAAGTCATTGACAAGTTCAAAAACTTTGGGTGACAGCGGAAGCAGTCCACTGACAACTAAATCCCTTCTTCCTCTTGTACCCAAGCTCCTGCAAATCACACCACCAACTCCCTCAATGTCAATTTCCTCCTTAGGCAGGAACGCCAATAGTCCTGCAGGCCATGTCACTGGCACGTCTGACGAGTCCTCTCTTAACTGGGATTCCTCCAATAGATCCTTGAGTGTAACGCCTACTGCTGCTGCTGGTGCTGCTGGGAGTCGATCGTCATCCCAGAGGGGAAGTCGGAAGACCACTTGTACTACTTCCAGTAAGCAAGTGACTGTCCAACAGTCCTTTGCAAGGAAGATGAAATATCACAGCAGTCATCCTGTTGCAAAGTGGATAACGCAGGCCTTGACAACTATGTTGGTGTTAGTCTTGCGTCCGGTATCCACCGTTAGTTCACAGGGACTTAGAGAATTGCTTGAGGTAGTGTGTCCCCGGTACAAAATCCCATCTAGGTTCCACTTCTCTAGGCAGGCGATACAGAGAATGTACACAGACGTCTGAAAAAGTGTCCTCAGTGTCCTAAAAAATGCAGTTGTACCCACTGTCCACTTAACCACGGACATGTGGACAAGTGGAGCAGGGCAGACTAAGGACTATATGACTGGCAGCCCACTGGGTAGATGTATTGCATCCCGCAGCAACAACAGCAGCGGCACCAGTAGCAGCATCTCGCAAATGCCAACTCGTTCCTAGGCAGGCTACGCTTTGTATCACCGCTTCCATAAGAGGCACACAGCTAACAACCTCTTACGGAAACTGAGGAACATCATCGCAGATTGGCTTACCCCAATTGGACTCTCCTGGGGATTTGTGATATCGGACAACACCATCAATATTGTGCATGCATTACATGTGGGCAAATTCCAGCACGTCCCATGTTTTGCACATACAATGAATTTGGTGGTGCATAATTTTCTGAAAAATGACAGGGGCATGCAGGAGATGCTGTCTGTGGCCAGAAAAATTGCGGGCCACTTTCGGCATTCAGCCACAGCGTGCCGAAGACTGGAGCTCCAGCAAACACTCATGAACATGCCCTGCCATCAGCTGAAGCAAGAGGTGGTAACAAGGTGGAATTCAACCCTCTATATGCTTCAGAGGATGGAGGAGGAGCAAAAGGCCATTCAAGCCTATACATCTGCCTACGATATAGGCAAAGTAGGGGGAATGCACATGACTCAAGCGCAGTGGAGAATGATTTCCATGTTGTGCAAGGTTCTCCAACCCTTTGAACTTGCCACACGTGAAGTCAGTTCAGACACTGCCAGCCTAAGTCAGGTCATTCCCCTCATCAGTCTTTTGCAGAAGCAGCTGGGGAGATTAAAGGAGGAGCTAAAACGGAGAGATTCCGCTAGGCATGTGGGACTTGTGGATGGAGCCCTTCATTCGCTTAACCAGAATTCACGGGTGGTCAATCTGTTGACATTAGAGCACTACATTTTGGCCACTGTGCTCGATCATAAGTTTAAAGCCTACATTGTATCTCTCTTTCCGGCAGACACAAGTGTGCAGATGTTCAAAGACCTGCTGGTGAGACAATTGTCAAGTCAAGCGGAACGTGACCCGCCAACATCTCCTTCATTTTCTACCACCACTGGAGCTGCCAGTAAAAGGATAACATTTCCAAAACCACCCGCTGGCGGTGATGCAGGGCAGTCATGAGTGCTGACATATGGTCCGGACTGAAGGACCTGCCAACGATTACTGACATGTCGTCTACTGCATATGATTCTGTCACCATTGAAAGAATGGTGGAGGATTATAGGAGTGACAGCATCCAAGTAGGCATGTCAGACAGTCCGTACGTATACTGGCAGGAAAAAGAGGCAATTTGGGGGCCCTTGCACAAACTGGCTTTATTTTACCTAAGTTGCCCCCCCTCCAGTGTGTACTGCGAAAGAGTGTTTAATGCAGCCGGTCACCTTGTCAGCGATTGGCGTAGGAGGTTACTTCCAGAAAATGTGGAGAATATGATGTTCATCAAAATTAATTATAATAAATTCCTCCGTGGAGACCTTTTACCAGCAATTTCCTCCAGAAAGTACACAGAGACCTGTGATGGTGGATTCCAGTGGGGACGAATTAATACTCTGTGAGGAGGAGGATGTACACAGAGAAAGGGGTGAGGAATTGGGGGAATGAGGATGAGGTCGACATCTTGCCTCTGTAGAGCCACTTTGTGCAAAGAGAGATTGATTGCTTCTTTTTTGGTTGGGGCCCAAACCAACCAATCATTTCAGCCACAGTCGTGTGGCAGACCCTGTCGCTGAAATGATTGGTTTATTAAAGTGTGTATGTCCTGTTTATACAACATAAGGGTGGGTGGGAGGGCCCAAGAACAATTCCATCTTGCACCTCTTTTTTTTATTTATCTTTGCATCATGTGCTGTTTGGGGACTATTTTTTAAGTGCCATCCTGTCTGACACTGTAGTGCCACTCTAAGATGGGCCAGGTGTTTGTGTCGGCCACTTGGGTCGCTTAGCTTAGCCATCCAGCGACCTTGGTGCAAATTTTAGGACTAAAAATAATATTGAGAGGTGTTCAGAATAGACTGGAAATGAGTGGAAATTATGGTTATTGAGGTTAATAATAATATTACCCCCAAATTCTATGATTTAAGCTGTTTTTGAGGGTTTTTTGAGAAAACCTCACGAATCCGACAAAAATCCGAAAGGGTGGTTTTGCCAAAACGCGTCCAAATCCAAAACACCACCGCGGAACCGAATCCAAAACACAAAATGCAAAAAATGCCCGCTGCACATCTCTAATCCAAATCCCCTTCCACCTTCTTTCCAAAAAACCTGCACCAGCTTCTGTTTCCTCAAAATCTTCAGCATGACGGTGGACCTCCCAGCCTGGAGATCGGGCTGGTGGGAGGGAGACTAAAAAATTTCACATCTGAGCGTCATCAGGCCTAGACTCCTGGGTAACAGACATTGTTACCCAGGGCTACAGACTGGAGTTTCAGGAACGCCCACCTCACAGATTCTTCAAATCAGGTTTACCAATTTCGCTGACAAAGTGCTATCCTGCAGGAAGCCATTCAAAAATTGGTCCGAACAGATGTTATTGTCCATTTCGATCTTGCCGCCTCACCAGGCTTATCTCAGATTTGTGCTGATGGACTGTCACTATCAGTTCCAGGCACTGCAATTTAGCCTCTCCACAGCACCGAGGGTGTTCACCAAGGTCATGGCAGAGATGATGCTACTCCTCCACAGACAAGAGGTGAACATAATTCCATATCTGGACAATCTGCTGATAAAAGCATCGTCCAGGGAGAGGTTGTTGCAAAGTATTGCTCTCTCAACTCGACTACTCCAGGATCATGGCTGGATCCTGAACCTTCCAAAGTCACATTTGGAGCCGGCAAGGAGACTATCATTCCTGGGGATGATACTCGACACGGAAGTGCAGAGGGTGTTTCTACCATTGGAGAAAGCGTTGGTTATCCAATCAATGGTACGGGATGTCATGAAGCCAGCCCAGGTTTCAGTTCATCAGTGCATTCGCCTTCTGGGGAAGATGGTAGCCTCCTATGAGGCTCTACAGTACGGAAGATTCTATGCGCGGTCATTCCAGCTAGATCTCCTAGACAAATGGTCGGGATCACACCTTCACATGCACTAGCGGATACGCCTATCGCCGAAAGCCAGGATTTTGCTCCCCTGGTGTCTCACCTACTCGAAGGCCGCAGGTTCGGGATTCAGAATTGGATCCTTCTAACCAGGGATGCAAGTCTCAGAGGTTGGAGAGCGGTCACCCAAGGGGAAAAGTTCCAAGGAAAGTGGTCAAGTCTGGAGTCCATACTTCCGATAAACATTCTTAAACTATGGGCCATATACAACGGCCTTCTACAAGCCGCCATACAGGTCTAGTTGGACAATGTCACAGCAGTGTCTTACATAAACTGCCAGGGCGGAACAAAGAGCAGAGCGGCAATGTCAGCGGTAACAAGAATTATCCTCTGGGCAGAAAAGCATGCGGTGGCGCTATCAGCAATCTTCATTCCGAGAGTGGACAACTGGGAAGTGGACTTCCTCAGCAGACACTATCTCCATCCAGGAGAATGGGGCCTCCATCCCGGAGGTGTTTGCAGAGGTGACAAGCCGATGGGGTGTTCCCCATGTAGACATGATGGCCTCTCGTCTCAACAAGAAGCTTTGGAGGTACTGTTCCAGGTCGAGAGGCCCAAAGGCAGTAGCGGTGGACACATTGGTAACTCCGTGGGTGTTCCAGTCGGTGTATGTGTTCCCTCTACTTCCACTCATCCCAAGGGTTCTCAAACTCATAAAAGAACAGGACTTCAGGCGATCCTCATTGCTCCGGACTGGCCAAGAAGAGCTTGGTACGCCGATCTTCTGGGATTACTACTGGAGGATCCAAGACCTCTTCCTTTTCGCGAGGATTTTCTGCAACAGGGGCCATTCGCCTATCAAGACTTACCGCAGCTACGTTTGACGGCATGGAGGTTGAACGCCAGATCTTAGATCGGAAAGGCATTCCAAAAAAGGTCAAGCCTTTTTGCTTAATTTTTTTGTATCTAAGTTATAATTTGTTTTTTTATGAAAGGATAGAATAAAAGTTAAGTTTTAGTTAAATTGAACTCGAGTGCCCCCAAACAAGAGAGTCTCCTTTTTCCTCCTTTTTTTGTACGATATATTATGACTGTAGGGGAGCACCACCAGACATAATATTATGCTTGCATCATTCCTGTAAAAGATTTAATATCTTCTAGGACGATCACATACTTACCTTAATACTTTCTGGTTATATATTCTCTTCCACACTTAATTAGTGTGGATACACCTGTGCACAGACCAAACCCCCCTACTTTCTTATCCACAGGATAACATTGGGATATGATGAAGCGACAGCGGATTTTCACCAATCGGTAAAAACTTTTCGGTCTCCCAGCATGCAATGGGCCCGTCCGTATATTCCCGCCTCCTGGCTCAAACAAATCAGTTTTTTGTTTGGTGCGGCAGGAGCTGATCGTTTTTAGCAGTCATAAGCTTTCTTTTTTTTTGTCTTAATATTTTTTTTTTTTTTGTGATCTTTCTAAAAAGCGCCTTATACGTTCCTTAGAAAGAGTCACTCCAACAACTCTCTTCCGGGCCGCGACAATGCTTACCCACGAGTACAGTGCTGTTTCGTCCGGCATCTGTATCGGATATACTAGCAGGTCCAGCAGACAATACCAGGACGTGGCCAGAGCACGGGGACAAGGTAAGGCATCGGTTCCGCTTAGAGGGGGAATACAGACACAACCGCACTGCTTTGGGAGGAGATTACCAAACAGTCGCTGCCGCCTCGGGTGCACCAGCGCTAGCCCTTAGGGATCATAGGCTACAGGAGTAGTATGAGTCCACGATCCCTAGGGTTGATGTCAGCAGTGGGGAGTCAGACGCTCTGCTGGTTGCCCCTTCCCCCGGTTCATGACCAGTTTCCTCCGAGTCTCCTGCCATGAACTGTTATCCCGCTTCCGTCTGAGGTGCTGTGTACTAAGGGACCCAGTCTCAGCATAGGCGGCTGTGTGTGACTGGTGCGTTAGTGTTCACTTGGGCATCTGTGTTTACTTTAGGTTCACGTAGCAGCGGTGTACACTAATAGCGTGTGGATCCCCTCAGTGTTCGCAGACGTATTGATCATTCCTGGAAGCGGGGTACGTCTCCCTGTTTCCCACTCTACTGAGTATGGGTTATACAGCACTAAGTCTCTATCTACTTTTTGAGTATGAATAGTTGGATGAGTGCATAATGCATATGAATATGATAATATTACTGTGGGTTCTTTTGCTATGCGTCTGAATACGGTTAACACTTTTATAAAGTAATGCAGTAATAGGTTTCTCCTACATACTTGAAATGTATCTGTAGTTGATTATGTGCTCATAATGCTTATTATACTGATGTGTAACGTGACTGACTGCTAGTGTGATTGCTGACTTTACTATAATTCTGTCAGTTTTTTTCTTTGTATTCCGATCCTCAATGCTGGTGCATAGCAGGGTATGGTCGGATTGTATGTCACTTTAACGAGTCATAAAGTGATTACAGTCACAAATTGTGTAGTACACTGTATAAGTGTTTATTTATCACGTCTAAGTGTGTCAAAGGTGAGGAAGATACACTCACAGCAACACCAACACTCATATCATATGTTTGTCTTGCAAAGCTGGGTTAACCTCTCAGGATCTGGTTCAGTATTTTGACCAAGTATGGTGGCCAATCCCGGGATCGGCGGGATCCCGGGATTTAGGGCCAAAAATGTCCGGGATTCAATCCACAGGACGCTCAGACCCTGCACGGCTTCCTCCTTCTGGCTCCCCAACGCAGCGTGAGAGATCACACTCACCGTCAGCTGCTGCAGGGAGCCGCCAGGAGAGATCAGTGGTTGTTCCCGACCCGCCCGCTCCCGGTATATGGTGAGTTATGTGTGTGGGACGAGAGGGGCAGGGTGGGGCGAGGGGGGCGGCCACATAGTCAAAAGCCAATCCCCGGAATCCCGGGATTGGCCATTTTTCAATCCCTATACCCGGGATTGAAAAAATGGTCTAGGATTGGCTTCCCTATCACCAAGGTCTCTTGAATAGTACACGGCAGATACAGGTGCAAGTTTATCCCCCTTGGGCTAGGTTTGCACAAACATTATCCAGTATGGCTGAGCTGATAATTCCAACGTCTGTACCAGGAGTAGGTTACACGATTAACCCTTACAAGCAGCTTCCCACCTGCAGTTTATCACTTCCAGCAGCAGCCTCTCAAAAGAGACAGGCTGAAAAGCTAGTGGTAAGTAAATCTACATCTTTACAGTCTACACATGTTTCAGATGAGGATTTATCGGAGGATGAAAGTTCATTAAGCTCTTGTTCTGCATACGAAGAGGAGGAGGTAGGCCTTCGCTCAGTGGACATAGCTGAGTTAATTAAGGCAATGAAAACCATTCTATCCTTAAAAGAATCAGCAGAGCCTGTGTTAAAATCCAAGGCACCTGTGTTTAAACGTCCCAAAACAGTTAAGACTGCGTTTCCTGGGTCAGATCAGCTGACAGAAATCATGGAAGAGGCTTGGGCTATGCCCAGTAAGAAGTTTAGAGTTCCTAGGAAATGGAATTCCAGTTATCCTCTTCCATCTGTGGATTGTTTAAAGAGGGAGATGGCCCCCAAAGTAGATATGCATGTTATTCGATTAGTGCGAAAATCTACATTATCTCTGCCTTCAACATCATTAAATGATGTCACGGATAGGAGAGTAAATGGGTTTTTTTAATCTCTTTTTTCCCTGTCTGGGGGCAGTCATTAGACCAACCATGGCTTCACCTTGGATGGCAAAAGCAGTAGCTGCCTGGGCTGATGCACTGGAAGGAAATCTTTCAATGGCATCTATACAGCAAAAATCCCATATGGCACATATAAAACAGGCTGCGATGTTCTTGGAAGAAGCAGCTTTGGATATGGGTACAAAAATGCCTCCAGGGCATCAGCTTCAACAGTAGCCGCTCGCAGAGCAGTTTAGCTAAGTACATGGAAAGCTGATTCAGAATCTAAAAAGGTTTTGGAGTCTTTACCTTTCTCTGGAGATATTCTTTTTGGTAAAGAATTGACAGATATTTTGGAGTTAGAAGCAAACTCCAAGAAAGTAAGGTTTCCTTCTTCATACAAATTCAAACCTAAAGTACCAGCTTTTCGGCCCTTTCAGTCCCAAGGAGAAGCTAAATTGAAAAGTGATGGCAAACAGCTCCAATACAACAAGTCTGGTAAGACTAAAATTCATTGGGCTACTAGAGGACCGGTTGGTAAAACAAAAAATAAGCCATCAGCCTGAAAGTGCGGGCCTCCACCTGGGGGATTCCAGGGTGGGGGGCTGACTTCTTCAGTTTACTCAGATCTGGCAGCAGTCTACAACAGATGCCTGGGTGCAGGAAGCGTTATTTCTTGGTTATGCATTTGCCTTCAAGAAACACCCTCTCTCATCTTAGGTAAAGACAAAAGCCAGGGCTTTGCAAGAGGCAGTTCAGAAATTGCTTCAGTCAGGTGTAATCATTCCAGTTCCTCCTGCACAACGAGGACAGGGGTTTTACTCCAACCTGTTTCTAGTTCAGAAGCCAAATGGGTTATTCCGGCCCATACTCAATCTCAAAGTGCTGAACATTTGGGTGCCTCTGTTTCCATAATTTTGGCCATGGAGCCAGGGGATTATATGGTGTCCCTGGATATCCAGGATGCTTACCTACATGTTCCTATAGCACTGTACCATCAGTATTTATCTCAGGTTCACTATCCTCCAACAGCATTTTCAGTTCCAGGTCCTACCTTTTTGGTTAGCCATAGCCCCCAGAATATTAACCAAAATTATGTTGGTAATGGCAGGTTATCTCCGCCAGCAGGGGATAAGAATGTTTCCATATCTCGACGATCTTTTAATCCTGGCACAGTCTCAGGAATTGCTCCTGTGTCATCTGCAACAGACAATAACGTGTTTGCAGAAGCACGGGGGGCTCATAAATTGGGTGAAATCGTCTCTGGTTCCGTCACAGCGGATGATTAACTTGGGAGCTATACTGGATTCAAGCCTTCAAAGAGTATTTCTCTTTCGTCCTAGAGGATGCTGGGGTCCATTTTAGTACCATGGGGTATAGACTGTTCCGCAGGAGCCTACGACACTTTAAGACTTTTTAACAGTGTGAACTGGCTCCTCCCTCTATGCCCCTCCTCCAAACCTCAGTTTAGATAATGTGCCCAGGAGACTGGATGCACACCAGTGGAGCTCTACAGAGTTCTGCAGAAAAAGACTTTGTTAGGTTTTTTATTTTACAGGGAAGCTGCTGGCAACAGCTTCCCTGCTTCGTGGGACTTGGGAGGGTGGGTTGGGGGGAGTAGGAACCAACTTCTCAATTAGTTCAATGGCTCTGCTTCCGCGGACAGGAAACCATTAGCTCCTGAAGGGTACTGAACACAGCCCTTGCCTGGCTGCTGCTCACTCCCACAGCACTGCCGCCACCCCCTATCAGAGCCAGAAGTCAGAAGGCTGGTGAGTGTTTACCGGAGACCTGCAGAGAGGGGCCCTCCGGTCATCATGGCGGCATTAAGGTACCAGCGCAGCGCGGGACAAAATGCGCCATTACAGGGGGCGGGGCTTCTCAGACTTGCTAGTAACATTTTGGCGCCATTTTCTCCTCACAGAGATGCCGGAGCGCTGATCCTGAACGCTGCTTTTCCTCACACATCGCTGATACAAGTACCAGGGTCTTATAGAAGGGGAGGGGAGCACATAGTTTATTGAAGTCTGCGGTCTTCATATTGGCTAAAAGCGCTGTGGTTGTATATTTATTGTATGCAATATATATAGGGCGCATGGTGTGGACTGGCAACCCTCTGGGTCCCTCTGACAGACATTAGGGTAGGTCTGTCCCCAATAGCTACCCTGTGTGTGAGTGGTGTGACTGTACACTTGTGTACCATGTCTAGAGAAAGCTCTTCCCCAGAGAAACCCATTTTGGAGGCACAAGAGTGTTCTGAGCCTGTGTGGGTGAGAAAGCTGCAGAGTAATATGGCTGAACTAGCAAAGAAATTCTCTGAGTCTGAACAACAGACAAAGCATTGGAGACAGTCTGTGGAGGATGCTCTGTTTGCTGATTCCTCCATGTCATCCACTCGGGACCCCTCCTGTTCCCAGAAAAGGTCTCTGGCCCAAATTATGCAAAGGGACACTGACACAGATTCAGACACTGAAGTCGACACTGGAGATTTGAGGGGGATAGATCCCAAACTGGCTAAGAGCATTTAATGTATGATAGTTGCTATAAAAGAGGTGTTAGAATTTCCTGACACAACACCTCCACCTGAGGAAAAAGATTATTTTAAATTAAATAAAAAACAGGTGGTGACTTTTCCTCCGTCTAAGGACTTAAATAATTTTTTTGAGGAATCCTGGGCTAACCCGGAAAAGAAGTTTGCTATCCCTAGAAGGTTGCAGGTAGCATACCCTTTCCCTGAAGAGGATAGGCGTAAATGGGAGTCACCCCCAATGATAAACACCTCAGTCTCTAGGTTGTCAAAGAAAATCATTTTACCTGCCCCAGGGTCAGCTTCATTAAAAGAACCTGCTGACCGCAAATTAGAGACGACTTTAAAGTCCATCTGCTGCTACGGGTACGTTACTCAGGCCCGCAATTGCTTCTGCGTGGTTAGGTAACGCAGTGGAAATGTGGGCAGACAACTTGATTGTTAATATTGACACGGTCGAGGGGGTGTGGCCTAGCGGGACATGGACTAGCAGCTCGGTGCGTGCGCTCTCCACCTACACTATCCGACATACACATCCTGAGGAGTCCCCCCGAGCCCATTGTTCCTGTATCTGGTGGGGGAAGGTGGTGTGCTGCCGGGGAGCTACTGTGAGCCGCTGAATGAGGCGTTTGTTATGCTGCTGGACGCTTCTTAGCTCCGCTCTCCCTTCTCCTAAGATGGCGCCGTGACTTCCGGTTTGGGCCCTGTGGCGCGTCTCCTCAGCGTGTGCCGCGCTGGACGCCCGCCTGGAGAGGACATCACTCAGGCTTGTCTCTCCCTCTGTCAGCCTCGACCCCGCTGCTTCAGCCAAATACCGCGGTGAACCGGATCTTCCCCCGTGCTGCCCGTGTGCAACGGAGCCAGGGGCTGCATATATTTTACAATTACCAATGCCCTCCTGCCTCACTGAACTTGCCTCCCTCCCCTGTGGGGGTGCGCTGGGCTGGCTGCCGCTGTTGGGGACCGCCTGGAGGCGACGTCGCCTGAGTCTGCCGGCCGCTCTCTGTGCCGACTCCGAGCCGGCAACACCAGCTACGAGTCGCGGTGAGTTGGACCTCCCCCCTGCGCTGCCCGTGTGCTACGGAGCCAGGGGTTGCTTGTGTCACGCTGCTGGCATTTGGGACCACGCTCCAGCCTGTCTAATCCCTGCTTCTCACCCCTACGGGTATACTGTGTGCTGGTTGCCGCTGGGGATTACAGCTTGTTTGGTGCCCCCCTGGGCCGGCTGTCTGCCGGCGGGACCGGAGGACTGCCTGTCTGAGTGGCTCTACATAGTGGGCCTCGATCTCTCCCTCTCAGGGAGTGGTGGCCGCGATTTCCTCTGCCCATAGCTGCTGCTGGACCCATAGTTCCCTATCGTCTAGTGCTGACCTCTGAATTCTACAATCAAGTTGTTTTAATATCATTGCTCTATATCCTGCTGTTGCTGTGTCATCTCAGAGCTGCCCAAGGTGACTTGTCTCAATATATCTAACAATGGTGCAGAATCCCCATAAATCTGCAGCGGCTCGGCTCGCACGATGCTCGCACACTCCTGGAGGGCATGCTGTAACACCATCTGCGGGTGGGGACTCCGGCCTCCCCCAGTCAGTCCTCTTCGTCTACTGAATCTACTGACGATGTGCTGCAGAAAGTGTTGGAAGCCCTAGCGGCTAGCGAGTCCCGTCTCTGACAAGATAGGTCAGGTGCAATCTGACTTGACCATAATTCATCACGATATTCAAAAGGTCAGGGAACGGGTTGGGGAGGTCGAAACCCGTACATCCACTTTGGAGGACAATATCTCACCGCTTAGCTCCCGAGTCACCGCTATAGATGGCCAGCTATCCGATATCAAAGGCAAAATGTTGGACATGGAGAGCAGACTCAGGAGGAATAACATCCGATTTGTTGGGCTCCCGGAAAAAGAGGAGTGTACCAGCCCGGAGGGGTTCATCGAGACTTGGCTTAAAAACTCTTTTGGTGCTGACTCCTTTACGCCATTCTTTACGGTTGAACGGGCCCACAGGATCCCTTTCAGGCCGTTGCTGCCGGGCGCGCCACCGCGTACGCTGATTGCAAAATTTCTTCACTATAGGGACCGGGACACTGTTCTATCTCTGGTGCGCACCAAAGGCCCGCTGCTATGGAACGGTTCCAAGATTTCTGTGTTTCCTGACTTTGCGCTGGAGGTGCAAAAGGACCGTGCACAATTTATCCCGATTAAGAGACGCCTCAGGGAACTTAATTTACAGTATGCAATGCTTTATCCCTCTAGGCTTAGGGTGGTAGCAGACGGTGAAACAAAATTCTTTGCTACTCCTCGGGATGCTGCCCAGTGGCTAGACCAGACCTGGGCAAAGTACGGCCCGCGGGCCACATGCGGCCCTTTGGCAATCCCTGTCCGGCCCCTCTCCACCCACAGGCTCCCTGCACCATGGATGCTCGGTTCCAGCAGGACGCGCTGTGAATCACAGTCCTGTGTGTGCCTCAGCCAATACTGAAATGCTATTGGCTGAGGCGCACACAGGATGAGTGACTCACAGCGGATCCTGCAGGACACATTCATTCCCCATTGCCCACCTCCCCTGTCAGTCACCACCAGCATGTTCCCAAGGCGACTCCTGATACGTCCGTCGTCCTTCCTTGCCTGACAGCGCACCGCTCAGTCAGCACCACAAGTACTGCTTGTGGAACTACAAGTCCCAGGTTCGATTGTCTCTTAATTTTCTTCTATAAATACCCAGCGCTGGATCTGGTGCACTTAAGACCTTCTTAATTAAGTTGGCGTCTTCCCCTTATTCCCGTATCCGTCAAGTAATGTGTGCAACTCAATTAAAAAGAAGGGGTGTGCACCACAGTGCATAAAACCACAAATTTATTAGGACAACCACATACAATTAAGTATAGAATCACATACTAACAGTAGCGGTATAAACCACCGAAAGTAACATCAGCATCATTGGTTCGGCCCTCCAACACAGTTGCGATTTTTCATGTGGCCCCCTATAGAAATTAATTGCCCACCCATGGGCTAGACCGTTGGGCTCCGGCTGGGCGGGCGCTGGCTGCTGATCCTTGATGTTTGTTCACCCATTCTTTTTCCTATGCTCATAGACCTCTGTTTATTGTCTACTTTATTGTCTAGGTTGCAGTGGGTTGCCCGGATGATGTTATGATAATTGTGTTCTAGTATATCATCACACTCCACCGGAGTATGCATACTATTTTTATTTCTAGGGCTCAGGGTGGTGTCTCCCCGTCCTCCTTTCCTGAGGGTGGGGAGCCAACACCTTTTGTCTTTGGGTCATTTTATTCATTGCTCCTTTTTTTTTATGTTGGTATAGTTTTTCTTTATTATTGTTAGGGGGTCCAGTTTATTGGGATAAAGTATGCCTTAGTTCGGGTGGGTATACAGGGAGGGGAGTCAGGATGGGAGGGATTGTTGTCTGTCTTTTACTTTTATGTTTTTATTGCAAACATTATGGTGTTTTTAATTTCTTTAACTATGCTCGGTGCTAGGGTTGGCGCTCTGTGCGGGATACACGGGATTGGTCGTGACTTATGGCTTCTGATCGCCTTAAAGTTTTGTCCTGGAATGTCCGGGGCCTGAACAATAAAGTTAAACGTTCCCTGGTGCTCTGGCACTTTAAACAATATGATGCGGACATAGTGTGCCTTATGGAGACCCATCTGGTGGGGGGGCAAAGGTCCTGGCCCTTAAAAAACCATGGGTGGGCTGGGCTTACCACTCCACTCACACATCCCACTCACGGGGTGTGTCAGTTTTAGTTCGACGAACAGTCCCGTTTGTCCTTGATCAGGTCCAGCTGGATCTGTGGGGCCGTTATGTTTTCCTGAAATGTCAAGTGAACTCCATTGCTTGTCCTTGCTGTTTATGTGCCGCCCCCTTATTCCCCAGAGGTTCTTAGGAAGGCTGCTGAATTTATCACATTGTATCCTAATGTCTCTATTGTTTGGCTTAGCGATTTTAACAATGTCATGGACTATGCCTTGGATAGAACTAGAATGTCGTCTGACACTCTAGTAGGAGGGACTTTGCACTTTTGGTGGAAAGTCTGGACCTAGTTGATGCGTGGAGGGTCCGCCACCCTGGTGTACGTCAATATTCCTGTTTTACTCCTGCTTATTCATCCTTCTCTAGAATAGACCTGGCTCTCACCTCCAAAGATTTATTGCCGAGATTGGTTGATGTTCAGTATGCTACTAGGGGCATCTCCGATCATTCCCCGATAATTCTAAGTCTGGATTTGGGAGGGGTTAGAGGTGCACGGTTTTGGCGGTTTAACTCCTTTTGGCTGACTCAGATGGGCACTGGGGCGGAATTGGAGGGGATGTGGGGGGCCTTTTTGTTGGACAATCAGGGCTCGACATCCGATACAGTTCTATGGAATGCCTTTAAGGCATATGTGCGTGGTACCCTAATTAAATCAGTAGCTGTTTTGAAGTCTGGTTATGCACAGGGAGAAAGAGACTTTGAGGCTAGTTGTAGACGTTTGGAGCTCCAATATATGGCAGACAGTCTGGAGACCACGAGGGAGAGGTGGTTGCTTGCGCAGGCTGCTTGGCGCGACTATTTGGCTGATAAAGCTAAATATCGGCTGCTTTATAACCAACATACGTATTATGCAACAGGTGATAGACCTGGAAGTTTTATGGCGACCTTGGCTGGAGCGGATAGGGCCTCTACTACGGTGCCTGCTCTCTGTACTGGGAATACCGTGACTCATTATAACACTCCGGATATTGTAGGGGATTTTGTAGATTATTACAGACGGCTGTATAGTTCTAAACTAGTCCACACTGCACCAGAAATAGACATGTACTTGGCTGCATTCCCGATGCCCACACGGTCTCCCGATGCCATTGCCTTTTTAGACTCTACCCTGACATTGACTTAGCTGGAGTCCGCGGTCCAGTCTTTTCCTAGAGGAAAAGCCCCAGGACTAGACGGGATACCCCTAGAGCTCTATAAGAAGCATCTGTCCTTTTATGGCCCTAAACTCCTCGATATATATAACGATTTATTTGTGCAGGGAAGGTTGCCTGATTCTATGGTGGAGGCCCTAATTATTGTTCTCCTGAAGCCAGATAAAGATCCGACAAGGGTTGAATCTTATCGCCCAATCTCCTTATTGACGACTGACGTTAAGATTCTGGCTAAAATGCTGGCGACAAGGCTGAACTCTGTGATTCTACAGTTGATTCATGATGACCAGTCAGGGTTCATGCCTGGCCAGTCCACTTTGTCAAATTTACGCAGACTTTATACTCCCATCCAGGCCCCTCATGAGAACGCCTGCTCCTCGGTTATTGTTTCTTTGGACGCTGCTAAGGCGTTTGATTCAGTGGAGTGGGCCTACTTGTGGGGAGTACTGGATCGTTTGGTATTGGACCTAATTTTAAAAGATGGGTCAAACTCCTTTATTCTGCTCCCACGGCTAGGGTTTCAGTTAATGGCCATATATCCTCTAGTTTTCCCTTACAGCGGGGGACGAGACAGGGGTGCCCGTTGTCCCCGACTCTCTTTGCGCTGGCCATTGAGCCTTTAGCTTGTATTGTTAGATCCTCCCCGCGGGTGGCGGGTTTCCGGCTGGGTGGGGGCGGCAAGACAGACAAAATTGCTCTCTATGCAAATGATATTCTGTTATTCATATCTGATTATCCCACTACTATGCCTCATGTTCTGGATATAATTGACACGTTTGGTGGATTCTCTGGGTTGTCCATCAATTGGGATAAATCCTGTATCCTCCCACTTAGAGGCCTCTGTCCTGCTTTCCCTCCCGGGGGCTTGCCGCTGTGCTGGGTGGATTCTTTTAAATACCTGGGGGTATGGATTACTAATCGGTCCTCACAATTTATTGAGTTAAATATAAGTCCACAGCTGAACTTTCTGCAGTCTCGTATTAGGGTTTGGGGTAAGCTGCCACTTACTGTCACAGGAAGAATTAATTTAATTAAAATGGTGGTTCTACCTAAACTGCTGTACGTCCTTCAGCATTCCCCTGTTTATCTTTCCCAGAAATTATTCGCTACTATAGATAGTCTTCTGTCCTCATTGGTTTGGTCCAGCCGTAGGGCTCGGATTAAATTGGACACGTTAACTCAGAGTTTCTCAAACTCGGTCCTCGGGGGCCCACACAGTGCATGTTTTGCAGGTCTCCTCACAGAATCACAAGTGAAATAATTAGCTCCACCTGTGGACCTTTTTTTTAAATGTGTCAGTGAGTAATTAATACACCTGTGCACCTGCTGGGTTACCTGCAAAACATGCACTGTGTGGGCTCCCGAGGACCGAGTTTGAGAACTTCTGTGTTAACTAGACCCCGTGACTCAGGCGGCCTTGCCCTTCCTAAATTTAGATTCTACTATTTGGCGGGGCAGCTTTCTCACTTGATTTCTTGGATCACCGATTCCCCTGGGGATTCATTGATCTCCAGTGTGCTATCGGTGGCAGGAATTGACTTGACACCTCTCCAGCTCTTATTAAGTGACAGTGTTAATCTCCTCACGTTGCCGCTTGTTAAACAGGCTATCATGGTGTGGAGACAGGTACATTCTCTGCTGGGTGGGGAGGGTTGGGACCTGGACACTCCACTGACGCATACCCGTGCTCTTCCTCATTTCTCCTCACTACAAATGGACTCCGTTTGGGGTAGATGGGGCGTCAATTCTCTTACTCATTTGTACTCCTCTGATACAGTTAAATCTTTTGAACAATTACAACTTGAGTTTAATATACCCACGTCATATTATTATAGGTATATCCAGCTTCGCCATGCGTGCACATCCCAGTTTAGTGAGGCGGAGCCTTTAGAAGTCTCCTGTTCACCTGCTTCTAACTAATACTGTTGGCTCCGGGGCTGTCTCTGGTCTTTACTCTGCCCTGCTCAGTGCCTATCACTCTGGTAGTCTTCCTCACCTTAAGTCTAAATGGGAAGTAGATTTGGGTCCTGTTTCCTTAGATGTGTGGGAGGAGGCTTTGGGGGCCGCACGTATGGCCACCACATCGGTTCGCTTTCAGCAGATACCTTTATTTATTCTCCACCGTATATATACATCACCCCCACCCGTCTCGCTAGCATAGGGGGACGGAGTGACTCCAGGTTCCCGAAATGCGCATCTTTAGATGGTTCTTTCTGGCATTTATTGTGGTCTTGTCAGGTGGTTCAGACCTTCTGGCAGGCGGTGATTCGGATAATTACTTCAACGGGAATCCCATATGACGTGCTTACCCCCCTTGTGTGTAGCCTTGGTGTCATTGATGAGGAAGTGCTGGAAACACACTCTAGAAAGTATGTCCTTAACTTGTGTGCTTTGGCCAAGGTGCTGATAGCACGCTCCTGGATGGCGTCCTCAGGCCCTGATATAAATAAGTGGATCCCGTTAGTGAACTCGGTGGTGTCCCATGAAAAGTTTGTTTACATTTCTAGAAAAGCCCCGGACAAGTTTTATAAGGTATGGGATAGGTGGCTGTCGTCCCCACATAGTCAATGTACACGTGTGTCTATGCCGCGCTGACGCCTAGTCACCCTTTCATGGTAATATTATCTAATTAGCTGGTAGGAAATCAATACACTCTTGTGTATACTACATGATTGTTTGCAATTTGTTTATTCTGTTTCTCTTTTTTTTTTTTATGTAATGCCCGGTTATGCATACAACATATGCTTATTACATTAAGTGTAGATTTGGCATACTATGTTACTTTTTGTTTTCATGTTTGTATGTCTGCAAAAAAACAATAAAAACGTATTGAATTAAAAAAAATATTGACACAGTCGATAAAGATGATATGCTGCAAATTCTAGGTCATATCAAAGATTCTGCAGGTTACTTGGTTGAGGCTATGAAGGACGTTGGCTTACTGGGCTCAATGGCCTCTGCTATGGCGATTTAAGCCCGCAGGGCGCTCTGGATCCGCCAATGGAATGCTGAAGCTGAATCCAAAAGAAATATTGAGGCGCTCCCCTACAATGGTGAGGCCCTGTTTGGAGAGAAACTAGATGCCATGATATCAACTACTACATCTGGCAAATCAGCATTTCTGCCGTCGACAGCTGCACCGGCTAAAAAAGTATATAATTCTCATACTATGCTGTCCTTTCTACCCAACAAGTACAAAAAGGCTAAGAGTGCCCCTTTTTTCACAGGAAAAGGGAGAGGAAAAGGTAGAAAATCTACAACACCCTCAGGCTCCCAGGAGCAGAAGTCCGCAACTACTTCTGCAAAAGCCACAGCATGACGCTGGGGCTCCTCTGCTGGAGTGCGATCGGGTGGGGGCACGTCTACTATTTTTCAGCCAGGTCTGACTTCACTCAGACCTGGATCCTTGGATATTACAGATAGTTATCCCAAGGTTTGTGCAGAAAGTTATTTTATCTGGAACCGCACTAGTCGAACAATTATTATTAATGCTGAGATAATTTGAATAATGAAATACCAATATACAGACAGTTAAACAGTTAACAAATAATTCTTAAACTGTTAATGATTGGCGGTGCTCCCAGGAATTTTGTAGGTGAACTACAATTGGGAAGAAAGGAGAAAAAGACAAAAAAAACTTTTTTGGGAGCACTCTTTTGTTGTGTTAGAAATAATATGTGTGATGAAAAATAATAAAACTTAACCTTTAATCAATCCTTGAATAAAAAAACTTTTTTGTCAAAAATGTAAGACTCGTGTCTATTATTGTGGTCGATCACGATCACCAACCAGACTATTTATTACTCTCTCCCCTACAAACATTTGCGGCACTTTACAGCTACAGGACTATTGTATAATATACTTATTGATTGTACCATCTCCCCGCTCATGCCCTTATGGATATCAATTTATGACATGCTATTTTTGCTATTCACCATAAATTAATCCACTACTGCATGTTTTCTTCCAAACAGTAGTTTCAGATTGTAAGATATTCTCTCATGTTATGCCAGCTCCTAAGGTTTAAGCATTTTCTTTGTGAGCCAGCCCTGAGCTCAAAATCATTTTTTTGTGAGTTATCTCTCTAATATTCCTCAAAGCCATGTTATTCTCTAATCAGGAGGTTACAAGGCTCAAGTAATTTTTCTTGTGAGCCAGCCTTGAGCTCTAAACCTATACCTTTTGATCTACCTGTTCCTATATTTATGGAGCAAACAGCAATGCACATTCTTTAATGTTTCTTTTGTTTTATTCCTTACTTATGGTGCAAATAACATTTTTCAGTGTTTTCATTGATTATTTGCTTTACAATTCTGTGTGAGCCAGCCCTGAGCTCTTAATATACCTGTTGTACTGAATCTGCTATATATACAACATATTTTTTGATACAGGTTGAGTATCCCTTATCCAAAATGCTTGGGACCAGAGGTATTTTGGATATGGGATTTTTCCGTATTTTGGAATAATTGCATACCATAATGAGATGTCATGATGATGGGACCTAAATCTAAGCACAGAATGCATTTATGTTACATATACACCTTATTCACACAGCCTGAAGGTAATTTTAGCCAATATTTTTTATAACTTTGTGCATTAAACAAAGTGTGTGTACATACACAAAATTCATTTATGTTTCATATACACATTATACACACAGCCTGAGGGTCATTTAATACAATATTTTTAATAACTTTGTATATTAAACAAAGTTTGTGTACATTGAGCCATCAAAAAACAAAGGTTTCACTATCTCACACTCACTCAAAAAAGTCCGTATTTCGGAACATTCCGTATTTCGGAATATTTGGATATGGGATACTCAACCTGTAGTACATTTTTTCACACTATCATCTAGAAATCACTTGAGCGGTGTGTTGATTCCTCTGTGATTTTCCCAATTTAGAGAGTTTCATACCTAAATACCTCTCTATTATATTATCTCTGTTTCTCTTCCCATTTTTTATTTACCACACACTCTTCTCTGGAAATATCTTTCGGACCATTTTGTCCTGATCTATGCAAAGTACAAATAAGCAGAGTGTGACCTATCTTTCTCCTTCACCAAACGGCCCACGGCCATACTACCCTGAATACGCCCGATCTTGTCCAATCTCGGAAGCTAAGCAGATATGGCCTGGTCAGTACTAGGAAGGGAAACCTCCTGACAATACCAGGTGCAGTGGGCCATTTTTAAGGAAAAGAGCCACCTATAATTCAGACTAATTTCAAAACACTCTCTTGTTTGGAAAAATCAATTCGAACAATGTGGTACCGATCCATTAGAGTACAGAATTAGTGGTGGTTTCCCCCTTCCCTCTTTCATATTTTTTCTTTTCCTTTTTTTTCTTTTTCTTTTCTTCTCTTCTCTCTTTTTCCTTTTTCTTCTTTCCTCTTTTCCATCTCTGGCCCACTGCCTTACTACACTAACTTCCTGAGAATACCAGGTGCAGTGGGCCTCCATTCTTCATCCCAAACCCATTCCCTCTTTTCCAAACCCCCTCTCCTTTTCTCAACCCCCCCCCCCCCTTTTTCATAACCCCCCTTCCCCCCCCACCACCACCAAGGGGAGTCCAATTATTCTTCCCGCTATTTTTCTATCACATCCATCCCTAGCTCCTTTCATAAACCTTAGAAGTTCTGCTCGTATCTCCTACTAAAGATATCCATAATCCAGGCATGCACAGTGATTTCCTGGACACCCGGGACCTCAAGAAACCATTTGGTATCTTCTATCACTTCTCTGATATTTTCACCTATTCATCTATCTTATACCTCATTTGTTAAAAAGGTTAAATAAGATTTTTATATATATACACAATAATAGACACGAGTCTTAAATTTTTGACAAAAAAGTTTTTTTAGTCAAGGATTGATTAAAGGTTAAGTTTTATTATTTTTCGTCACACATATTATTTCTAACACAACAAAAGAGTGCTCCCAAAAAAGGCTTTTTTGTCTTTTTCTCCTTTCTTCCCAATTGTAGTATCCCAAGGTTACAGGTTGGAATTTCAAGACCTTCCCCATGCCGATTTTTCAAATCAGCCTTGCCAGGTTCTGCTCAGGACAGCACAAATGTCCTGAACGCAATGCACACATTGTCAAGACAAAGTAATTTCCTTAGCTCCTGCCGAACAAAGGAACCAAGGCTTTTATTCAAGCCTGTTTGTGGTGCCGAAGTCAGATGGCTCGGTCAGACCGATTTTAAACCTAAAATCTCTGAATCTTTATTTGAAAAGGTTCAAATTCAAGATGGAAGCCTTGAAAGCGGTGATTTCCAGCTTGGAAGAAAAGGAATTTCTGGTGTCAGTGGACATCAAGGATGCTTACTTGCATGTCCCCATTTACCCGCCACATCAGGCATACCTGAGGTTTGCGGTTCAGTATTGCCACTACCAATTCCAGACATTACCGTTCGTGCTCTCCACGGCTCCGAGAATGTTCACCAAGGTGATGGCAGAGATGATGGTTCTCCTTCGCAAACAAGGAGTCAACATAATTCCATACTTGGACGATCTCCTCATAAAAGCGAGATCCAGGGACAAGCTACTCTAGAACTGATAATGTCGATATTATCTTAAACCGTAAAGCTATACCTCTAAATACACTTTTACCGTGGAGCCGCTATGGCCGCTAGACTGAATACACGCGCTACGCACTTTGTATGCTATTTGCGTACAGAGTCCCGTACGTGGTACGTACTTGGCGTACACACGCCGCGCTGAGTGTACAGAGTACGCACAGCACGCGCACACACAATTGATAACCCTTAAACCTTGTTAGTGATACAATGCAATGGTATTATTACACTTTAAACCTTTAGCAGCAAAGTACTGCAATGACGTTATACCTTAAACCTTAAGTAGCGCTGGCGGTATAAAGTACCCGCAGTGCGTACACCTTATCAATACTTATAAACCTTATATAGTTAAATACGCTTTAAACCCTTGCAGGAAAGTGAGGACACAACACCGATTTGTAGTTGAACCACAGGGTTCTAAGGCCACAGTGGATTATTTCAAAAGGTAAAACAGTACAAATTATACACTACAGGCTAGCAAGATAAATCTAAACAGAATAATGGCTACAGAGAATGTACATACGTGAGCATGTTCGCAAGCACAACCTGGACCAGTCCTCCGCTTATCAGGTAGAAAGCGTTCAGAGTCTTCTGACCAGCCAGGCAGCAACGGGCTTTTTATACACAATTTACATACACAATACAATGGTCACTGTAATCTCATTGTCCATTGGACATCAGAGGTGCATCTTTACATTACAGGAGAGGTTGATTTGAAAAGGTGGGCGATGTCTTTCTCAACTGCTCTTGTGGGTGGTATCCTCTGGATTCCCGCCGCATACATAATATACAGTAAATTCAGTTAATATCTATATTCTACTTTTGCACATAACTATACGCAGGAACATGCGATCTTTCTCTAACCAACACCGGAATGTTACCCTTAAAATACCCTACAGCTGGATACTATACATCACCTTATAACCTTTATCTGACCCTTCCTATCATGCAAAGGCGAATCCCTTAGTCCTGGAACTGTTTAAACTGTTGATACTTGCTGATGTTCTCTGCAGTCTGCTCTTTCTCACGGGCTTTCTCTGGGTCAGCGACCACCTTACAGTGGGATGAGTGGACCCAAGTCTCTCTTTCGGCAACCTTTAATGCTGTTGTGCTGGTTAGTAAGACTTGGTACGGTCCTTCCCATCTGTCAATAAGGCAACCTGAGTGTAGAAAATTTAGAATCATTACATAATCACCAGGTTCAATGTCATGACAATTACTGTTTGGTAGGTCAGGAATCACCAGCTTTAGATTTCTGTTTTGATTCCTCAGCTGCTGGCTCATCTTAACCAAATATTTTACAGTCACCTCATTATTGCATTTCAAATCATCCTGGGGGTCAATCATTACATGGGGTTGACGACCAAAAAGAATCTCAAGGGGTGATACTGTAGGTTAAGGGGGGACCTGGGAGTGGTTCTGATGCTGTACAATACAAGTGGCAAAGCTTCTGGCCACAACAATCCTGTTTCAGCCATCACTTTGCTCAGCTTGTTCTTAATAGTGCTGTTTACTCTTTCCACCTTCGCACTCGCCTGTGGGCGGTACGGAGTATGCAGCTTGCTATTAATTCCCATCAGTTTGCACATAACCTGAAAGACTTCACCTGGAAAATGGGTACCCCTATCGCTTTCAATTATCCTAGGGATACCATATCTGCACACAAATTCCTGCACAATTTTCTTTGCAGTGAACGTAGCAGTATTTTTGGCAGCCGGGAATGCTTCTACCCAATTTGAAAACACATCAATACAGACTAACACATATTTTAAATTTTTGCAGAGTGGCAACCGTATGAAATCAATCTGTATTACCTGAAAAGGGCCGTCTGTTGGCGGGATATGGGAATGGTTCTGTTGGTATTGACTTTCCAATATTCTTCCTCAAGCAGATAAGACATGTCATTGCTCTCTTACCCGCATGAGAAGAGAATCCTGGCGCACACCAGTAAGCTCTCACCAGCTTACACATACCCTCTTTGCCCAGATGAGTCAGACCATGTGCCGCCTCAGCTAAGCTTGGAAGATATGCTCTTGGGGCTACTGGCTTACCCTGTCCATCTGTCCAGAGTCCTGAGGACTCTTGGCCATACCCTTTTGACCTCCAGACTGCCTTTTCCTGTGGAGAACACAAATTTTGCATTTCACTTAATTTTTGTGTATTAACGGTGTTGAATATCATCAGTGATGTGATATCTGTTTGTATGGGGGTGCTGGCTGCTGATTTAGCAGCTTCGTCTGCCCGGCTGTTACCAAGTGACACTGGGTCTTGACTGTAAGTGTGGGCTTTGCACTTGATAACAGCCACTCTGTCAGGTTCCTGTATCGCTGTTAGAAGCCTTTTTATGTGGGATGCATGCGTTACAGGTGTGCCAGCTGCCGTCATGAAATTTCTGAGGCGCCATAGGGCCCCGAAATCATGCACTACTCCAAAGGCATACCTAGAATCTGTATATATATTGGCTGACTTACCCTTAGCCAATTCACACGCTCTGGTTAGGGCGACCAGCTCAGCAACTTGTGCTGAGTGCGGTGGGCCATGGGGTTCAGCTTCTATGATACCTCTGTCATCTACGACTGCGTATCCAGTACACAAGTCTCCCGAGTCCGTCTGTCTGTGGCAACTACCGTCAGTGTAAAAAGTTATCCACGCCTTCCAGTGGGTTGTCACTAATGTCGGGTCTTGCATTGAAAGTTTAGTTCATATATTCCATACAATCATGTGTGTCAGTGTCTGTACTAAATCCTCCTTCACCATCATTCTCATCCTCCACCCTTTGTGCCTGTCCAGGCACACCCGGGAGATAAGTTGCAGGATTTAGTGCGCTGCATCTTTTTATGGTGATGTTTACAGGGGCCATTAGTGCTAATTCCCGCCTTGTAAACCGTGCTGATGAGACATGTCTGGTTTGGGCAGAGTTCAGTAAGGCTGACACTGCATGAGGTGTATGGATGTTCAGGTTGTGTCCTAACACTACGTCTTCGCTTTTACTCACTAGCAAAGCTATCGCTGCAACACTCCGCAAGCATGTGGGGAGAGACCGTGCTACAGTGTCCAACTGTGCACTGTAGTAAGCTACCGGCCTGCTGGCATCACCATGTCTCTGGGTTAGGACACCTGCCGCACACCCAGCACTTTCCGTACCATACAATTCAAAGGGTTTCCCATAATCTGGCATGCCTAATGCAGGTGCCTGTGATAGGCATTGTTTAATTCTCTCAAATGCCAGTTCGGACTCATCTGTGTGAGAGATCCGATCTGGTTTGTTCGAGGAGACCATTTCCTGCAAAGGTAAAGCCAGTATGGAGAACCCTGGGATCCAGTTTTGGCAGTACCCACACATTTCAAGGAAAGTGCGGATCTGCTGCTGGGTTTGTGGCAGAGTCATGTCGCGAATCGCCTGTATCCTATCAGCGGTGAGGTGTCTAAGTCCTTGTGTCAAGCAATGTCCCAAATATTTTACCTTGGTCTGGCAGAACTGTAACTTATCCTTTGAAACCTTGTGTCCCGTATTAGAAAGGTGAAACAGAAGCTCTTTCGTGTCTTTCAAGGACGACTCGAGTGAATCTGAACACAGCAGTAAGTCATCTACATACTGTATTAATACTGATCCGCTCTCAGGTTGAAAGGATTGTAAACAGCCATGCAAAGCCTGGGAGAAAATACTTGGGCTGTCAATGAAACCTTGGGGTAGGCGAGTCCAGGTGTACTGTACTCCCCTGTATGTAAATGCAAACAGGTATTGGCTGTCAGGGTGCAGAGGGACCGAAAAGAAAGCAGAATAGAGGTCAATGACAGTAAAAAAAATTTGCAGTAGGGGGAATTTGCATGAGGATGACAGCTGGATTTGGCACTATAGGGAATTGGCTCTCAACTATTTTGTTTATCCCCTTAGATCCTGCACTAGCCTGTAACCCCTCCCCCCACTCTTTTTCACAGGGAAGATGGGACTATTGGCAGTGCTGGACGTCCTAACTAGGATGCCATGTTGTAGCAAGCGCTCTATGACTGGGTACACTACTAATTCCACCTCTGGCTTCAGAGGATACTGTGGGATTTTTGGAGCTATCCTACCATCTTTTACTTGCACTAATACAGGAGCTACATTTGCCATCAATCCAGTGTCTTGTCCATATTTGGTCCAGAGGGATTCCGGTATCTGGGAGATCATTTTCTCTACCTTGGATGGACACTTGTCTATAACAGCAGAGTGTGACATAAACCTTTGTGGGGTGTCTAACATATCCTGCACTTCCTGAACGTGATTCTCGGGTATATCTAAGAAGACACCCTCAGGAGTACAATATATGACACACCTCATCTTACACAATAAATCTCTCCCAAGTAGATTAGTCGGAGCCGATGCAGCCAGCAAAAAGGAGTGCTTGGTCTGCAAAGGCCCTATCGTAATCTCCGCTGGTCTACTTAAAGGGTAGTGTTGCACTATTCCTGTTACCCCCATTGCTGAAATTGTTTTACCCGTGGTTTTCATACCTACCGTTGAATTTAACACTGACCTGGCCGCCCCTGTATCTACAAGGAAAGGTAGTGATCTACCAACTACATCAACTGTAACCTCGGGTTTATTTCCAAGGCTAGCAATCAACTTCACTGGCTGCAGACTACAAGTGTGGCCTAACCCCTATTGTATGTTGTGACCCTCCCGCAGCGCGCTGGCAGCTACAATATGTAAGGGGGGTAGCTGAGAATTTTCAGAGGTCTGCCAGTCCCTCCTAGGTGGGTACCTTCTTGTTTTCCCTGCATGTGGCTCATAACTCCTCCTATGCGATCCCTGATCCCAATTACGTGTGTTATGCTGTGAGTCATGTTCTGGTCTAGGGGGTCGATATACCTTATGTGTGCCTTTATAATTACAGTTCCGTGCGTAATGTCCTTCATTCTGGCAGTTATAACATTTTACTATATATGACTTACCATCAGGGGTCTGGGGTTTTGGCTGATGTGGCTTCGTTGTCAGGGCTTTTATACTTACTGTCCCCCTGTGACTCCCTGTGCTTAATGATGATCCGATCGTGCTCGATAGCGGACTCTCTTAATGCAGCCACCGAGATACCTTTCCAGTTAGGTTGAGTGGTTTGTACCCTTGTTCTCAACGTTTCTTTTAACCCGTCCATTAATACGGACACAGCTACCTCTCTATGATGTACATTTTCCTTAATGTCCTCGACCCCAGTGTATCTAGCCATTTCCTGCAGTGCTCGATGGAAATATTCAGAAGCAGTTTCACCTTCTTTTTGTCTTATGGAGAAGATTTTATTCCATTTGACAACAGTAGGGAAATCTACTCCTAATTGTAGATTAATCTGTCGTACATTCTCCTGAGTGTACTCATCAGTGAGAGGTACTTCTACGTCTAATTTACAATCAGTAATGAATTTCGCAGGGTCAATATTGGAGGGTAAACATGCCCGTAGCACTGTTCGCCAATCTTTGTGGGTTCGGTGGCGTTACCTAATTCTCTAATAATCCTCTGACATGCGGCTAGATCCTTTCTGGGATCGGGAAATTCAGACATAATTGTCCTCAATTCTGTCCGGGACCAAGGACAATGCATAGCAATGTTCCTGACGGGAGTGATTCCCTGAGCGTCAGTCTTCCCATTGGGGACTGCGATCACCCTGACAGGATTTAGTTCAATGACATCATTTTGTGTTGACTCTACAATCTGAGGTGCTACTGTCTCTGCATAATGTACGGTGCCGTACTTACCTGTGGACACGACCTCACCTGTCCCTCCGCTAGAGGCTTTTGCTACTACTCTTACTGGTTGGGCCGTGCCCACTTGGGTGTCTTGTATGGTGGCTGCTAGAGAGAGTGCTGATATCGTGCTGGGCTCATCTTCTTGGGCGCAGTCCTGAGGGATGTTTAAGATGAGATACAACTTGCACGGGTTAGCATTAATACATTTATCAAGTTCATTCTTATCATATATCAGTATGCCATTGTCTGTAGCCACTTTCTCCCCTGTAATATACGGTGGTGGTGGTGCGGTTGCTATCAGTTTCCTGCTAGGGCTGGAACTGGCTGCGTGAGCTAGTTCCCTCTGCATATCGCCCTCTTGTTGCCATAAATTTAAACAGTTTGCGTGTCTGACCCTTTGTTTTCGGGATTTTAACAGACATATCCTAATCCTTAAATTCTGCAAAACCTCTGGACTAAAACTGCCTACCCTAGGGAATGGTTACCTATCTTCTGCAGTCATACGTTCCCATTCATTGCATAAAACCTCTGCGTGTGATCCATATTTCTCACACATTATGTACCTCGCTGACCCCTTGGGCCGCGGAATATCAACCTGAACCCTGGTTGATCGTCCCTTACTTGAGCAACTGGCCCCCATCTTTTGCATGTATTGCCTTCTCAGCTAATTCCTACAAAAAAACAAAATACTCAATATAAGGCAACTGTGAAAGTTCAACGAGTGCTCTCACCCACTCATGCCCACGTTGGCCAATACTACCAAATACTGTCGTCAGCGAAGTTAGTATCCAACTTAGGGCCCCTGTTTAACCTCTATTCACTGGAAGTATATGGGAGTGACTTACCCTTCCCAGTAAATATTGGTCGTTGGAGATTTCCTGAGTGACCAGAGAAACTCCCTTAAAAATAAAAAACTGTTACACAAATCACATATGCGTATGCTACACCTAGCGCTAATGATCCCGCGATTTTACGCAAACCTCGTAAAAAGGATATCACGTTGCGCTAAGTATTGCACCCACGAACGCGCGGCCCAATCGCACAGCGTATAGGTAACTGTTACTTATCCGCTGTACGACCAATGGAATCGATTGTTTAGGCTGCAAAACCTCAGCCGGAGCGTGTCAAAACGGGCCTATATGGGTTCTACGCCAACCACCTGGGCTGCGCTATCTAAACAAAAACATCGCTGACCTTTGGTCTGCGGTACTCTCAACCTTCGCTGACTTTTAGTCTGCGGTATTTACTACCTTGCTCCTTTGTACTTTAATCAATGTTAACGTGAGCAAGCCACTCTCACGCCAACAAGTGTCCACTCACCTGGTGTGGTCTCCTACGGGATCCCGAATTCCCTGGGTCCACAAAACCTTTATTGTTTGCACACTCATGCTCGTTCACTCATATACACTTTGGTTTTTCTGTACAGAAAATTAACTTTCATTCAGATAAAACAGCCTTAGTGCCAGAGGTAATACAGTAAAAAAGGTTTTTAAACTAAATATTGGAAACTGAACAATTTGTGCTATTATCGCGTGGCTAACGTCTCGCGCCTAAACTAAAACAATGCTATTGTGTGATTTGTACTTAGTGGTCGTACCTTTACGCACGTTGCGTAAACACGCCACGTGTATATGCCTTTACGTTGCGTACGCAGTCCCGTGACACGTGTACAAAGGCCGTACGTCCGCAGTACTACAAATCCCACACTTCTATAAATGTAAGCGATATTTAACTATAATCGCTCACTTAACACAACACACAGTTTCTTCTGTATAAACCTTTACAACTAGGCCAGGCTGCGTGTGCTTCTTACACTTACTTCCTTAAATATTAACTCTATATTTTAACTAAATAGCAACAAATTTTCTCAGTACAGGTCAAAATTAATCTAATAATCATTACTTATGGCAATAATGCGAGCAGATATGCAAAGTACAAAATACAGGTGTATGCGTATGTTGTGTTTGCGTGGGATATCTTTCCGCCCTTTGCTGACAGATAAAGTCTGCTTTAACCTGCTAGGGTGTGGGTATAAGGAAAAACCGGAAGATGCCCCCAATTGATAATGTCGATATTATCTTAAACCGTAAAGCTATACTTCTAAATACACTTTTACCGTGGAGCCGCCAGACTGAATACACGCGCTACGCACTTTGTACGCTATTTGCGTACAGAGTCCCGTACGTGGTATGTACTTGGCGTACACACGCCGCGCTGAGTGTACAGAGTACACACAGTGCACGCACACACAATTGATAACCCTTAAACCTTGTTAGTGATACAATGCAATGGTATGATTACACTTTAAACCTTTAGTAGCAAAGTACCGCAACGACGTTATACCTTAAACCTTAAGTAGCACTGGCGGTATAAAGTTTTTGAATGGTGAGCTCCTCATGCAGTGCGGATTGTAGAAGTTGTCGATTGGACCGACAACTTCTACAATCCACACTGCATGAGGAGCTCACCATTCAAAATCCAAGAGCACCGGTTCCTCTAGCGGCAATTTCTATCCTATTGGACACTGCTTACCTCCTATACATTCATATTTACCGGACTCAGATCGTTCTGGGGGATTAATTTGGAACGGACTCTTCCACTCACCGATTAATTCCTATTCTGACCAATTGGGTAACCCCTTTTTATTATATCTACTGTATGATTTTATGATTTTATCAAGTTTTATATATTTTGCATGCATTTTATGACATATTGATTATAAGAATTTAGTGATATTATCTGTTAATAAATTGTACTAGTAATATACTAATATCATTATTGTCAGAACACATTTATTTAGCGCAGCCTTCCACTTTTCTTTGTTTATTTATTTTGTGGGGGTGACTCCCCCTTATTTAAGGCAGCAGCTCGGTGAAACACCTTATACCCAAAGCGCCCGAGTACCCTTGGGTAATCAAACATTCACAGATTCTGACACATTAGCTGTTTCAAAGTCCTTGGATGTCGTCAGAACGTTCAGGACTTATTTTGCAAGAACAGCTCGGATAAGAAAAACAGAATCTTTGTTTGTCCTCTATGACCCCAACAAGATTGGGGCCCTGCTTCTAAGCAGACTATTGCGCTCTGGATCAGGGGTACCATTCAGCACGCTCATTCCATGGCAGGATTGCCGTTACTGACTTCGGTTAAAGCCCACTCTACAAGGAAAGTGGATTCGTCCTGGGCGGCTGCCTGGGGTGTCTCGGGTTTTCAATTCTGCCGAGCTGCTACTTGTTCAGGTGCAAACACGTTTGCTAAGTTTTATAAGTTTGACACCTTGGCTGCTGACGTCCTAAAATTTGGTCAGTCAGTTCTGCAGGAACATTAGCGCCTGTACTGGGAGCTTTGGTACATCCCCATGGTACTAAAATTGACCCCAGCATCCTCTAGGACTTAAGAGAAGATAGAATTTTAATAACCTTCCGGTAAATCCTTTTCTCGTAGTCCGTAGAGGATACTGGGCGCCCGCCCAGTGCTCATTTTTCCTGCTGAATTACGTTTATCTTTTTGCACACGTGTGCAGATGTTAACAGCTGTTGCTGTTGCATTGTACATGCTGGTTGGCATGAGTTATGTTAAAGGCCATGTTAGCCGACATGTTTTTTGGATATGGTGTGAGCTGGTGTGAATCTCGCCACAAGTTTAATAGTAATTCCTCTCTCGAAAATGTCCGTCTCCTCAGGCACAGTTCCTATACTGAGATCTGGAGGAGGGGCATAGAGGGAGGAGCCAGTTTACACTGTTAAAAAGTCTTAAAGTGCCGAAGGCTCCTGCGGAACAGTCTATACCCCATGGTACTAAAATGGACCCCAGCATCCTCTACGGACTACGAGAAAAGGATTTACCGGTAGGATATTAAAATCCTATTTTTTACCTCTGAACAAGCTATCCAAAGTTCAGTCAAGAATTCAGGAGCTGCTACACGGTCAAAGGGTATCCATTCACGCAGCAATGCGTGTGATGGGATTGATGGTGTCAACATTCGACATGGTGGAGTATGCTCAGTTCCACTCGAGGCCTCTATAGTATCTGATCCTTGCCAAATGGAATGGGTGTCATTGGATGATAAAAACGCAGACTATGGTCATTACGGTGGAAGTAAGGAGGTCGTTAGCCTGGTGGCTACAGATATCCCATCTGAACAAAGGGAGACCCTTTTAGATATCAGATTGGGAAATTCTGACAACAGATGCTAGTCTCCAGGGCTGGGCAGCAGTGTCAGGAAGGTTTTGTTTCCAGGGGCAATGGACCAAGGAAGAAGGTTGCCTGCCAATAAATATATTGGAACTTTGGGCCATATACATGGCACTGATTCAGGCAAAGGACATCCTTCGGGGGATCCAGTTCAGATCCGCTCGGACAATGCGACAGCAGTAGCGTACCTCAACCATCAGGGAGGTACAAACAGCCAAAAAGCTGTGAAGTAGGTAAGTCACACACTAAAGTGGGCAAAACTTCATCATCCAGGCTTGTCCACAGTATTCGTTCCAAGAGTCCTAAACTGGGAAGCGGATTTTCTCAGTCGGCACGCCATTCAGGCAAGCGAATGGGCTCTACACCCAGAGGTCTACCAGACTCTAGTCGACAAGTGGGGGTTGCCAGAGATGGATCTCATGGCGTCTTATCAAAACAACAAAGTTCTCGCATACGGGTCAAGAACATGGATCCCAAAGCGATCTTTGTGGATGCCCTGTCAGTGAGATGGGACTTTCATCTGGCATGTGTGTTTACTCCAATCACCTTATTACCCAGGGTGGTGAGAAAGATAAAGCAAGGAAACTGTGCCGTGATACTAATAGCTCCGGCTTGGCCCAGAAGACATTGGTACACAGATCTGCAGAGAATGTTGATTTGATGGATGCTCCATTCCTGCTCCCTCAACGTCCAGATCTACTGACACAGGGTGCTTGTTATCACAGACATCTGGATTGACTGTCTTTGACAGCGTGGCTCTTGAGACCTCTATCTTGAAGTCGAGGATTCTCACAACAGGTAATTCAAACAATGCTCAGAGCAAGGAACCCTTCCTCAGCTCGAATTTATCACCGAATATGGCAAACCTATATTCATTGGTGCAGTGAACAGAAATTGGACCCTAGGTCTTTCAGAGTTTCCAGGGTCTTAGCATTCCTTCAGGCAGGAATGGCTAAAGGTTTGAAGGTGGCTTCCCGGAGAGTGCAAGTGTCAGCATTGACTGTATGGTTGCAAAAGAAAATTGACAACTTACAGGATGTGCGTACTTTTTTCCAGGGAATGCTGCACATTCAACCTCCTTTTGTTCCTCCTACAGTGTCTTGGTACTTAAATTTAGACCTAAAGGCCGTTCAAGTTGCCCCATTTGAACCACTTAATAAAGTGGATCTTAAATGGGTGAAAGCTAAAGTTCTCTTTCTACTGGCCATGGCGTCCGCTAGAAGATTAACAGATTTAGGATAATTGTTATGTCGTCCTTTATTTCTGTTCCTTTATCCAGATTGAGTGGTTCTCAGAACTAAATCTGGGTATCTTCCCAAGGTGGTATCTAAATTTCACCTTAACGAAGAAATTGTAGTCCCAGCTTTCCAGGATCTGGGGCTTTCTGCGGGAGATGCATCACTGGATGTGGTCCGTGCCTTAAGGATCTACGTGGATCATACCAGTGCCATCAGAAAGACAGATTCTCTCTCCATTCTCTACGCATTTCACAAGAGAGGATGGTCTGCTGACAAGCAGACACTGGTTAGGTGGCTTTGGATAACTATTTCAGAAGCATATTCTCACACTGATCTCCCTGTTCCGGACCCTCTGCTCACTCTACTCATAAGGTAGGTCCATCATGGGCAGCACATTGTGCTTCAGCAGAACAGATATGTAATGCAACCACATGTTCTTCCATTAACACATTCATTAGACATTGTGCCGTGGATACCTTTGCCCTCAGGACGCTGAATTCTGGCGAAGGATTCTCCTGTCCAATCAGGAGCGTCCCATCCCCCCCCCCCCCCACCACCACTAAGCTGCTATGGTAAATCCCAGTGTTATCCTGTGGACCCTGTCGGAGAAATATACATTATGGTAAGAACTTACCGTTGATAACGGTATTTCTCCTAATTCCACAGGGATCCCACCCTGATGCACCTGATTTGAGGATCATTTTACTCACTAACCTCTTCCTTTTTGTACGGAAGGGTGTGCATGTGTGTTCTTCTCGCCTGATTAGGGATATCTATGATGCTGCTGCCTTAAGCTTTGGGAAAACAACTGATTTGCCTGAGCCAGGATGCGGGTATATATGGGCGGGCCCGTTGCATGCTGGGAGGCCGAAAAGTTTTGACCGATTGGTGCAAATCTGTTGTCGCTTCATCATATCCCAGTGTTATCCTGTGGACTTAGGAGAAATACTGTTATGAACGGTAATTTCCTACCAGGACGTGTATTTTCTGGAGTATTTAGAAAATAATAATAATCTGTGATTATAATCTGTTGTTCTGGGTACCATATGGAAAGCACAACTGCAAGGCACTTTTTAACAAGATCTCCTTTATTGTAAGATTTTTTGTGTGCGTGGTTGAGGTTTTGTTTTCAAAGTTTTTAGTTTGTGTGTTGGTAATTTAGAACCTTTTGGAAACTAGTGACTTTAAATGCAAATAAAGTGGTTTACCTTTGTGTTCAGCAAAACAATGTAAGCTTTCCTATTCTGTGAAAAACAATCTGCATTTTTCCTTATATTTGTGGTGGGGGTGGTGTTATGATTTTGTTCCTTGTTTTAGCCACAAGTCCCTTACATATGTCCCTCAGACCTCCTCACATGCCAAAATGTTCATAATAATACTCAATTAAGGACCACTGTTACCTCACATCCATGTGCAGTGGAGGAGATTTGAAATGGGGCTCTGTGACAATCTGCATTGTTCAGAGGACGTCAAGACATGGCAGCCGCAGCCAGTCCACCCCTACTGGCATCCTTGCCACCATGCCGCCCTGCTGTCATTACTTGGAGCAACGCTTTTTCTACTCTTGGTTGGGAGATGCATGTAAAAGTACAAAGAGAGCAGTGGGTTAGCCATCGGGGTACTAGACCATAGTTTGTTGTGACAATTTATATTTATGCAAGACTTACTACAGTATTCTGTTTTTTTGTTTTATTGGTTTCATATAGGTAAAATGAAAGAAAAACAAATGTTAAAAAATTGTACTCTTCTATGGTTCATGCTAATATCAGGAAATTAATGCAACCCCAGTAAATGACCTCTGATATGTTAAGAACCATCCAATTACGCAAAGCCTTGAGTCAACATTGCCTGTGTTGTGGCTGCGCATGAACAGACCAAAATAGGGGTGAAGGGGTTCTTTTTTTGTATGTTTGTTACAGTATCATTATGTGTGACATTTTTGCATGAGTTTCTCAAACTCGTGAAAAATGCAACCGTGTTATGTAGAATAGATTATATTTTGGGGGGCTAGAAAATGTTCTATTAACGCCGAAATAAAGACATTTTTAGTATTTCATACAGCGCTTTATCTAATGTGTTCCTATATCTTCAGGCGCAAAATGTGTGTTTATTGATCATTTAATTGTATAGATTTGTTTATTTGGGTATGGCTGCTTATCTCTACCCTTACATCTTTACACAATAGCTGTTACTTCAGGGTTTATTCAGCTATATGCATAAGATCCTGACGGATGTTTTTTGCAGTAGCCATTCCTTATGTTTGTTAACAAAAATAAGCAAAGTTTTATGTACCAGAAATGTATTAAGAAAGCATATAACGCAATGCTACAATGGCACCCCACAGTTAATTGTTACTGCCGTTTAGAATTAGATCACCTTGTTTTTGGAGCTGTCAGTGGGAAAAATAGGCAGTTGATGAAGCATACATGGGAGCACAAGCAATATACATGGGCAATAGGCTGTGGGAAAAATGTTAAATATACTAAGACCGGAATTTGCAAGACTTGTTAGTAACAACCATGGTGCTTACAGTGCAAATTTGTATTTCCCAATGTAAGTGGCCATCATTGGACTTCACAATTAATAATCAGAACAAACGCCTTAAATCAAAGTTTTGGGTGTATTCACAACTCATCATCATGATAAACTGTATCCTGATGACAGGTTGTGATTAAATACAAAACATTGATTTAAGAGGAGTTTGTGCTGGTTATTAATTTTTAAGTCCAATGAGTGGCACTTACATTGGGGGATTATACAGTTACATATGTGCATTTTATATATATATATATATATATATACATGCTCTATAACCCCAGAGGAAGTCCCATATAAGCTGATACAAGGGACGAAACGCGTTGGACCAGCTTCCACTACCTCACCAACGGCATGTACAACAGATAAGCTTGGTTTGTTTTCTTAAATTGTACGATTCCACCAGTATGTTTATTTGTGTGATTAAAATTGTGAAAAACTATATCACACTATTAGCTCCCTTTTCTTTCTGTTTTTTTTCATGATTGGAAAAAAAACTTTTTTTAAAGGTACTATATGTTGCTAAGGAGTACCTTATGGGAGAAGCATTCTTAAAAGGAGTGAGTTATTTACCTTCTTTTTTAAACTTCATCACATGGGTGTGATTCTTATTATTATATTAGAAATCACAATTTCAATATAGTGGTTTTTTGAGACACTATAGGCACAAAGCACTTTATCTGCACGAATAAGTCACTGGTCACTTTAGAATATTAAGAGCATTTTTGCTGACACCTATCTTCCCTTTCTGCCTGCGTGATTATACCTATACCCCTCACTGAGGGTGTCTGTACAAGAAGTATAAGGACAAGGGAAGACGACCACTTAAAGATACCACTACGGGCTCACTTTGAGCATATCTCTGGTACGCGTATATATCATTAGCTGCACATTTAAGGAATATTCCACACCAGAGCACTGAAGGCGCAGAGACTTTATCCCTATTGAACATTTCTACCCATAACTCATTGAAATACGAGTAAATAAGAAAGTCTATGCTGCAGCCCCCACACTGGGGAGTGCTGATGGGAGTTGACATGAATGCTTATGCACAAATTAAGTCATATTAATTCACTTATTGTAAACATATAAGGTGTTAAGCGCTTGTTTTACATCCCTATTGCACATATATAAATATATATATATATATATATATATATATATATATACAACTCCAATTCAGTCGGCACTCACAGAAGGGAAACAATTGCCCCCGGTGTCCAGCTCACAGAAAATCCATAGTTATCCAAGAAAAACGGCACTCAGGGACTATCATATATGCAAGAAGTATATTGTAGTCAGATCAACGTAAACGTTTTCGGGGACACAGCCCCTTCGTCAGGATCACAAGACAATAATAACCATTGTCTTGTGATCCTGACGAAGGGGCTGTGTCCCCGAAAACGTTTACGTTGATCTGACTACAATATACTTCTTGCATATATGATAGTCCCTGAGTGCCGTTTTTCTTGGATAACTATATATATATATATATATATATATATATATATACACTGCTCAAAAAAATAAAGGGAACACTAAAATAACACATCCTAGATCTGAATGAATGAAATATTCTTATTAAATACTTTGTTCTTTACATAGTTGAATGTGCTGACAACAAAATCACACAAAAATTATCAATGGAAATCAAATTTATTAACCCATGGAGGTCTGGATTTGGAGTCACTCTCAAAATTAAAGTGGAAAAACACACTACAGGCTGATCCAACTTTGATGTAATGTCCTTAAAACAAGTCAAAATGAGGCTCAGTAGTGTGTGTGGCCTCCACGTGCCTGTATGACCTCCCTACAACCCACACAAGTGGCTCAGGTAGTGCAGCTCATCCAGGATGGCACATCAATGTGAGCTGTGGCAAGAAGGTTTGCTGTGTCTGTCAGCGTAGTGTCCAGAGCATGGAGGCGCTACCAGGAGACAGGCCAGTACATCAGGAGACGTGGAGGAGACCGTAGGAGGGCAACAACCCAGCAGCAGGACCGCTACCTCCACCTTTGTGCAAGGAGGAACAGGAGGAGCACTGCCAGAGCCCTGCAAAATGACCTCCAGCAAGCCACAAATGTGCATGTGTCTACTCAAACGATCAGAAACAAACTCCATGAGGGTGGTATGAGGGCCCGACATCCACAGGTGGGGGTTGTGATTACAGCCCAACACCGTGCAGGACGTTTGGCATTTGCCAGAGAACACCAAGATTGGCAAATTCGCCACTGGCGCCCCGTGCTCTTCACAGATGAAAGCAGGTTCTCACTGAGCACATGTGACAGACATGACAGAGTCTGGAGACGCCAAGGAGAATGTTCTGCTGCCTGCAACATCCTCCAGCATGACCGGTTTGGCAGTGGGTCAGTAATGGTGTGGGGTGGCATTTCTTTGGGGGGCCGCACAGCCCTCCATGTGCTCACCAGAGGTAGCCTGACTGCCATTAGGTACCAAGATGAGATCCTCAGACCCCTTGTGAGACCATATGCTGGTGCGGTTGGCCCTGGGTTCCTCCTAATGCAAGTCAATGCTAGACCTCATGTGGCTTGACCCTCTCCACCTGTACAGTATCTCTAGCTCCCTCACAGCAGTTCCTGCAAGACGAAGGCATTGATGCTATGGACTGGCCCGCCCATTCCCCAGACCTGAATCCAATTGAGCACATCTGGGACATCATGTCTCGCTCCATCCACCAACGCCACATTGCACCACAGACTTTCCAGGAGTTGGCGGATGCTTTAGTCCAGGTCTGGGAGGAGATCCCTCAGGTGACCATCCGCCACCTCATCAGGAGCATGCCCAGGTGTTGTAGGGAGGTCATACAGGCACGTGGAGGCCACACACACTACTGAGCCTCATTTTGACTTGTTTTAAGGACATTACATCAAAGTTGGATCAGCCTGTAGTGTGTTTTTCCACTTTAATTTTGAGAGTGACTCCAAATCCAGACCTCCATGGGTTAATAAATTTGATTTCTCTAAGGTCCTAGTGGATGCTGGGGACTCCGTAAGGACCATGGGGAATAGACGGGCTCCGCAGGAGACTGGGCACTCTAAAGAAAGATTAGGTACTATCTGGTGTGCACTGGCTCCTCCCTCTATGCCCCTCCTCCAGGCCTCAGTTAGAATCTGTGCCCGGCCAGAGCTGGGTGCTCCTAGTGGGCTCTCCTGAGCTTACTAGTAAAGAAAGTATTTTGTTAGGTTTTTTATGTTCAGAGAGCTTCTGCTGGCAACAGACTCTCTGCTACGTGGGACTGAGGAGAGAGAAGCAAACCTACTCACTGAAGCTAGGTTGAGCTTCTTAGGCTACTGGACACCATTAGCTCCAGAGGGATCGAACACAGGTACCTGACCTTGATCGTCCGTTCCCGGAGCCGCGCCGCCGTCCCCCTCGCAGAGCCAGAAGACAGCAGCAGAAGCAAGAAGACATCGAAATCGGCGGCAGAAGACTCCTGTCTTCACTTAAGGTAGCGCACAGCACTGCAGCTGTGCACCATTGCTCCCACAGCACACCGCACACTCCGGTCACTGTAGAGTGCAGGGCGCAGGGGGGGGGGCGCCCTGGGCAGCAATTTAATACCTTTTTTGGCAAAGAATAGTCATATATACAGTCAGGGACTGTATATATGTCCGAGCCCCCGCCATTTTTACACATTGAAAGCGGGACATAAGCCCGCCGCTGAGGGGGCGGGGCCTTCTTCCTCAGCACTAACCAGCGCCATTTTCTCTTCACAGCTCCGCTGGAAGCAGCTCCCCAGGCTCTCCCCTGCAGTATCCAGGTACAGAAAGAGAAAAAGAGAGGGGGGGCACATAAATTTAGGCGCAAAAGACATAAAATCAGTAGCTATTGGGTAATCACTTATTATAGTGTAAATCCCTGGGTTATATAGCGCTGTGGTGTGTGCTGGCATACTCTCTCTCTGTCTCCCCAACGGCCTTTGTTGGGGTCCTGTCCTCAGTCAGAGCATTCCCTGTGTGTGTGCAGTGTGTCGGTACGGCTGTGTCGACATGTTTGATGAGGAGGGTTACGTGGAGGCGGAGCAAGTGCAGATAAATGTGGTGTCGGGGCCGACACCTGATTGGATGGATATGTGGAAGGTCTTAAATGATAATGTAAGCTCCTTACATAGAAGGTTTGATAACGCTGCAGCCTTGGGACAGCCGGGGTCTCAACCCGTGCCTGCCCAGGCGACTCAGAGGCCGTCAGGGTCTCATAAACGCCCACTATCTCAGATGGTTGACACAGATGCCGACACGGAGTCCGACTCCAGTGTCGACGATGATGAGGCACATTTACAGCCTAAGATGACCAAGGCCATCCGCTACATGATTATTGCAATGAAGGGGGTATTGCACATTTCAGAGGATAACCCTGTCCCTGACAAGAGGGTTTATATGTTTGGGGAGAAAAAGCAGGCAGTGACTTTTCCCCCTTCACATGAATAAAATGAATTATGTGAAGAAGCGTGGAGTTCCCCTGATAAGAAAGTAGTGATTTCCAAAAAGCTACTTATGGCGTACCCTTTCCCGCCAACGGACAGGTTACGTTTGGAATCCTCTCCTAGGGTAGACAAGGCGCTGACACGTTTATCTAAGAAGGTGGCCCTGCCGTCTCGGGATACGGCCGCCCTAAAGGATCCTGCGGATAGGAAGCAGGAAGCTATCCTGAAGTCAGTTTATACACACTCTGGTACTCTACTGAGACCTGCTATTGCTTTGGCCTGGATGTGTAGCGCTATAGCAGCATGGACAGATACTCTGTCAGAGGAAATAGATACCCTGGACAGGGACACTGTTTTGCTAACCCTGGGCCATATAAAAGACGCCGTCTTATATATGCGGGATGCCTAGAGGGACATTTGCTGGGCTCTAGAGTAAATGCAATGTCCATTTCTGCCAGAAGGGTCTTATGGACTCAGCAATGGACAGGGGATGCCGATTCTAAAAAACACATGTAGGTTTTGCCTTATAAGGGTGAGGAATTGTTTGGGGACGGTCTCTCGGACCTCGTGTCCACAGCGACAGCTGGAAAGTCAACTTTCTTGCCTCCGGTTTCCTCACAGCCTAAGAAAGCACCGTATTATCAAATGCAGTCCTTTCGTTCTCAGAAAAGCAAGAAGGTCAGGGGTGCATCCTTTCTTGCCAGAGGCAGGGGTAGAGGAAAGAAGCTGCACCATGCAGCTGGTTCCCAGGAACAAAAGTCCTCCCCGGCTTCCACTAAGTCCACCGCATGATGCTGGGGCTCCACAGGCGGAGCCAGGAGCGGTGGGGGCGCGTCTCCGAAAATTCAGCAACCAGTGGATTTGCTCGCAAGTGGATCCTTGGGCTGTACAAATTGTGTCTCAGGGATACAAGCTGGAATTCGAAGTGACCCCCCCTCACCGTTACCTAAAATCAGCCTTGCCAGCTTCCCCCATGGAAAGGGAGGTAGTGCTGGCGGCAATTCACAAGCTATACCTCCAGCTAGTGATAATAATGGTTCCCCTCCTTCAACAGGGAAGGGGTTACTATTCCACAATGTTTGTGGTACCGAAACCGGACGGTTCGGTAAGACCCATTCTGAATTTAAAATCCCTGAACACTTATCTAATGATGGTACTCCTTCGGAAGCAAGGAGTTACAGTTATCCCGTACTTGGACGATCTCCTCATAAAGACGAGGTCCAGGGAGCAGTTGTTGATCAGCGTAGCACACTCTCAGGAAGTGTTGCAACAGCACGGCTGGATTCTGAATATTCCAAAGTCGCAGCTGATTCCTACGACGCGTCTGCCCTTCCTGGGCATGATTCTGGACACAGACCAGAAGAAGGTGTTTCTCCCGGCGGAGAAGGCTCAGGAGCTTGTGACTCTGGTCAGGGACCTCCTAAAACCAAAACAGGTGTCGGTACATCACTGCACGCGAGTCCTGGGAAAGATGGTGGCCTCATACGAAGCCATTCCCTTCGGCAGGTTCCATGCAAGGATCTTTCTTTGGGATCTGTTGGACAAGTGGTCCGGATCGCATCTTCAGATGCTTCGGCTGATCACCCTGTTCCCGAGGGCCAGGGTGTCTCTTCTGTGGTGGCTGCAGAGTGCTCACCTTCTCGAGGGCCGCAGGTTTGGCATACAGGACTGGGTCCTGGTGACCACGGATGCAAGCCTCCGCGGATGGGGGGCAGTCACTCAGGGAAGAAACTTCCAAGGGCTGTGGTCAAGTCAGGAGACTTGTCTGCACATAAATGTACTGGAACTAAGGGCCATATACAACGCCCTGAGCCAAGCGGAGCCCCTGCTTCGAGACCAACCAGTGCTGATTCAGTCAGACAACATCACGGCGGTCGCCCATGTAAACCGCCAGGGCGGCACAAGAAGCAGGGTGGCAATGGCGGAAGCCACAAAGATTCTTCGTTGGGCGGAGAATCACGTGCAAGCACTGTCTGCAGTGTTCATTCCGGGAGTGGACAACTGGGAAGCAGACTTCCTCAGCAGACACGACCTCCACCCGGGAGAGTGGGGACTTCATCAAGAAGTCTTCACACAGATTGCAAATCGATGGGAACTGCCACAGGTGGACATGATGGCGTCCCGCCTCAACAAAAAGCTTAAAAGATATTGCGCCAGGTCAAGGGACCCTCAAACGATAGCTGTGGACGCACTAGTAACACCGTTGGGTGTTCCAGTCAGTCTATGTGTTTCCTCCTCTTCCTCTCATACCCAAGGTACTGAGAATAGTAAGAAAAAGAGGAGTGAGAACAATACTCATTGTTCCGGATTGGCCAAGAAGAACTTGGTACCCAGAACTACAGGAGATGATCACAGAGGACCCATGGCCTCTGCCTCTCAGACAGGACCTGTTGCAACAGGGGCCCTGTCTGTTCCAAGACTTACCTCGGCTGCGTTTGACGGCATGGCGGTTGAACGCCGGATCCTAACAAAAAAGGGCATTCCGGATGAAGTTATTCCTACGCTGATAAGGGCTAGGAAGGACGTGACAGCAAAGCATTATCACCGTATATGGCGAAAATATGTTGCTTGGTGTGAGGCCAGAAAGGCCCCTACAGAGGAATTCCAGCTTGGTCGATTCCTGCACTTCCTACAGTCAGGGGTGACTATGGGCCTAAAATTGGGGTCCATAAAGGTCCAGATTTCGGCCCTATCCATTTTCTTTCAAAAAGAACTGGCTTCACTGCCTGAGGTTCAGACGTTTGTTAAGGGAGTGCTGCATATAATTAGCCCCCTTTTGTGCCACCAGTGGCGCCTTGGGATCTTAATGTGGTGTTGGATTTCCTGAAATCCCACTGGTTTGAGCCACTTAAGACTGTGGAGTTAAAGTATCTCACGTGGAAAGTGATCATGCTGTTGGCCTTAGCTTCGGCTAGGCGGGTGTCGGAATTGGCGGCTTTGTCGTGTAAAAGCCCCTATCTGGTTTTCCATATGGACAGAGCAGAATTGCGGACTCATCCCCAATTTCTGCCAAAGGTGGTATCATCGTTTCATTTGAACCAACCTATTGTGGTGCCTGCGGCTACTCGGGACTTGGAGGACTCCCAAGTTGCAGGACCTAGTCCGGGCTTTGAAAATGTATATATCCAGAACGGCTGGAGTCAGGAAGACTGACTCGCTGTTTATCCTGTATGCACCCAATAAGCTGGGTGCTCCTGCTTCAAAGCAAACTATTGCTCGCTGGATCTGTAGCACGATTCAGCAGGCTCATTCTGCTGCTGGATTGCCGCATCCAAAATCAGGGAAAGCCCATTCCACAAGGAAGGTGGGTTCTTCTTGGGCGGCTGCCCGAGGGGTCTCGGCTTTACAGCTTTGCCGAGCTGCTACTTGGTCGGGTTCAAACACCTTTGCTAAGTTCTACAAGTTTGATACCCTGGCTGAGGAGGACCTTGTGTTTGCCCATTCGGTGCTGCAGAGTCATCCGCACTCTCCCGCCCGTTTGGGAGCTTTGGTATAATCCCCATGGTCCTTACGGAGTCCCCAGCATCCACTAGGACGTTAGAATTACCGGTGAGTAAATTCTTATTTTCTCACCGGTAATTCTATTTCTCGTAGTCCGTAGTGGATGCTTGGCGCCCGTCCCAAGTGCGGACTTTCTGCAATACGTGTATATAGTTATTGCTTAATAAAGGGTTATTGTTATGAGCCATCCGTTGAGTGATGCTCAGTTGTTGTTCATACTGTTAACTGGGTAAGATTATCACAAGTTGTACGGTGTGATTGGTGTGGCTGGTATGAGTCTTACCCTGGATTCCAAATCCTTTCCTTGTAATGTCAGCTCTTCCGGGCACAGTTTCCCTAACTGAGGCCTGGAGGAGGGGCATAGAGGGAGGAGCCAGTGCACACCAGATAGTACCTAATCTTTCTTTAGAGTGCCCAGTCTCCTGCGGAGCCCGTCTATTCCCCATGGTCCTTACGGAGTCCCCAGCATCCACTACGGACTACGAGAAATAGAATTACTGGTGAGTAAATTCTTATTTTCCATTGATAATTTTTGTGTGATTTTGTGGTCAGCACATTCAACTATGTAAAGAACAAAGTATTTAAGAAGAATATTTCACTCATTCAGATTTAGCATGTGTTATTTTAGTGTTACCTTTATTTTTTTGAGCAGTGTATGTATATATATATATATATATATATATATATATATATATATATATATATATAAAATCACACACACACACACAGCATGGTGGTGTGAGATTGTTTGCTTCTTTGCAAATACAAGATAGCAAAAGATCTTGAGCCATTGCCTCTTGTGGGGTCAACATTTAATATGTGGTTCCTCCCAGTATCGGTGCTAAAATAAAGGTTTATTGAAAGAGGGAGAGGGGAGTGTCTGTATTTTGTTCAAATAAAATCTATACTGTAAATGGTGTGTGTTTATTTTTAATGGAAAAGGGTCCATTATGCAAGTCCCCAGTACTGTTTATAACATTTGTAAATAGGTTACGGGATTGATGTTTTTATTTACAGTACTGGTTCTATGTGAATTTGTAAACCAGTCATACTTTAATGTGAGGTTTTCCAGTTTATGCTAGTAAAAACAACAAGCAGATATAAAAAGCAGACACTGATGTTTAATATAAAATTTATAACTTACCTGTGAGCTGGCTTGGGCTGATTTACACTCTCCTAGACCAATCTGGGTGACTGGTTAAAATGGAACCACCTTAGCAGTAAGTGTGACATTCCTGTAGTCCATGCACGGTGGACAAGAGATCAGTAAGACCCCCTATTCATTATAACACCAAAATGTTTCAGATAACATTTTGATTCAACTAAGCAGTGGCTCACCAGAGTATTATAAAAAAAATAATAATAATAATAATCATCTCAAGAACACCTGCAAATTTTCTTTTCTAGAGCTATAGAAGTCTATCACTACCTGTAAATCCAATCCAAATCTGTTTTAAAATATATGAGAAAGGGGGGGGGGGGACCTGAAAGGATGCTTAGTTTAACATGATTTCAAGACAGGTAGTGGTTCAGCTGATGTGGGACTACAAGTGTCAGCAAGCTAAAGAGACCCCAACTGACCTAAACATTTTGTGCAATACTGCTTAAGCAACTACCTCTTGTAAAATAATAAAAATAATCTCTTTAAAAATTTATTTTAAGGATTTTTTTCTTGTACGTCTGCAACTTAAATGTAGTTTATACAGTAGTCGGGCTATAATACTGCTATTGAGACCAGCTGCAAAGGACAGAAGTGTGTGTGTGTCAGGGACGTGCAGTCACGGGAGGCAGTGCCTCCCCTGTCATTAATTACTAAAATAATTCAAAGAAGATACTTATGACAAATATTCTGTGTCAGAAGTATCTTCTTTAGCCTTTATATTATTTTAATAATTTTTATTGTGTCCAAAAATAGGTGTTTCGGAGGCACCACTCTTGGTGCCTCCTGGTGTCGGTGTGAGAGGGCCGGAAGCGGGGGGCGGGGCTAAGCATCAGGCTGTAAAAGCCCATTAAAAAAACCTTGTAAGCGGCACCTGCTGTAAGTGCCTGTATGACAGGGGCGTGCTTTCAGCCCACATGAAAGCACGCCCCTGTCACTGAGTTTGATGTGACTGGACAGTCGGCATCAAATCACCTCCCTTCCCGGGGCCGGCTACCGCGAGCGCCTCGCCCTCCCCTCCATGTCCCCACTTTCCCCCCGAGCTTACACTAATGACAGCTGATAGTTTCCCCCCCTTCTGTCGCCAGTGTTAGCCACCCCTACCCAACCGATAGTTTTCGCCGGCCCGCACTGAGCTGGAGTATCCTGCCGCGGCATTACATGCCCTTAGGTCACGTCATATGCGGGCTGCAGCGGAGGTCCTTTCCCCCCTCCCAGGGCAGGCCACCGGTCACACAGTGGTCAGGGGAATGCAGCCTATTACAAGCATTGGCCTAACAGCTGGTGCGGAGGTACGGCACCCACCCCCTCCCCCCACGCAAACCAAATGCCCCCCGTCCCCCCGCAAACCGATTGCCCCCCCGCAGACTGCTTCCAGGCCGCATCCACTCTTGTGCAGGGAGGAGATGGGCGTGAGCTGCCGAGGAGCAGGACACATGACTTTCACTCTGGCTGAATGTCCTGTGTGAGCTTTAAAGAGGTGAGATCCTTCATCTTATTCTAACTTATACTTGCCGAGTACCCACCACTACCCCCATCCTGCCCACTTCTTTCCACCACTACCCCCATCCTGCCCAATTCTTTCCACCACTACCCCCATCCTGCCCACTTCTTTCCACCACTACCCCCATCCTGCCCACATCTCTCCACCACTACCCCCAACCTGCCCACTTCTTTCCACCACTACCCCCATCCTGCCCACTTCTTTCCACCACTACCCCCATCCTGCCCACTTCTTTCCACCACTACTCCCATCCTGCCACCCCTTCTATTACATCCTGCTTGCCCCCTCTACTCTGCACAGGATACAGTAAAGTTTCTGATGAATGGTAGACAGATATACTGATGCTGGAATCCTGAAGGACACCACAAGCCCGGCGTCAAAACACAGACAGACGGATTCCCTAATGCCCTTTTAGAGGGACGCGTCGGCATGAGAAGGGGGTTTAGGCTTAGAGTGCAGGGACGGGAAGGTTAGGGTTAGGTACCGGGGATGGAGGGTTTGGTTTAAGTAGTGGGGAAGGGAGGATTAGGGTTAGGCACCCACAAGAGAGGGTTAGGGTAGGGGGCATGGGATGGTTAGGGTACTTTGCAGGGACCTGTTGGCATCCCATCAGTCAGTAAATCATATTAAACCCCTCTGCACTACTATTACTCACTGCCTGCCCCCCTACTCTGCACTACTATTACTCCCACCCTGTCCCCCTGCTCCCCACTACTATTCCCAGCCTGCCCCCTTACTCTCCACCACGGCAGTACCGGGCATTGGGGGTGATTCCGAGTTCTTCGCTCGCTAGCTGCTTTTAGCAGCATTGCACACGCTAAACCGCCGCCCTCTGGGAGTGTATCTTAGCTTCACAGAATTGCGAACGAAAGATTAGCAGAATTGCGAATATAAATTTCTGAGTAGCTCCAGACTTACTCCTACACTGCGATCAGTTCAGTCAGTTTCATTCCTGGTTTGACGTCACACACACGCCCAGCGTTCGCCCAGCCACTCCCCTGTTTCTCCAGACACTCCCGCGTTTTTCCCTGAAACGCCTGCGTTTTTCCGCACACTCCCAGAAAACGGTCAGTTTCCGCCCAGAAACACCCACTTCCTGTCAATCACACTACGATCAGCATAATGATGGAAAAACTTCGTTAAGCCGTGAGTAAAATACCAAACGTTTGAGCTAATTTACTTGGCACAGGCGTGCTGTGTACATTGCGCATGCGCAGTTTGCGACTAATCGCTCCGTAGTGAAAAAAAATAACGAGCGAGCAACTCTGAATGACCCCCCATTGGCTCAGTGGTGGTAGGAGTCATTGGTGGGACTTGGGGGACATTATGACTGCAGTGCCTCACCAGCCACTGACCTCACCGCATGCCACTGGTGTGTGTGTGTGTGTGTGTAGCACCTTGTTTTGCAGTTCATCAGATCTTGTCAAAATAGTAAGACAGATCACAAAGGATATTTTTTTTTTTTATTTTTTTTTTACAATGTAGCTTTTTGGCACAGTCAGTACTAGTTATATTATATACCACCTCCCACTAATTGTACAGTAGTGTACATTTTTTAACCAGTTATTAACATACTTTCTATAAACTGTTAGTTTCTTCTTTTTTTTTTTTTTTTGGGTGTGTGTTGACAAAAAAGAAAATAAGATGCCATTAGAAATTTGGAAAGGTTAGAAGGAAGCAACAACAAAATAAGGAACTTGCTGAACATGTTTTATTTTGGCTATGGTCTATCTCAAGAAACACTTAAATGTACTTTGGAATACTATCAACAAGTGTCTAAGGGGGAGATTTATCAAAGCTTGGAAAAAGATAAAGGGGTTGATGTGTCAATCAGTGAAAAGAGTGGGACAAATTAAACGGTAAAGTTGCCCATAGCAACCAATCAGCTTTGAGGCATTATTTATCAAGTACGCTCTGTAAAATAATAGGTAGATGCTGATTGATTGCTATGGGCAACTTATCCACTAGTCTACTACACAACTTTTTTCACTGCTTGATACATCACTCCCCAAAGTATCTATCAATCAGCATATGTAATTTTACAAACAATGGGGCAGATGTATTAACCTGGAGAAGGCATAAGGAAGTGATAAACCACTGATATGTGCGAGGTGATAAATGAACCAGCCAATCAGCTCCAATATGTAAATTAACAGGAGCTGATTGGCTGGTGCATTTATCACCTTGCACATAAAACTGGTTTATCACTTCCTTATGCCTACTCCAGGTTAATACATCTGCCCCAATGAGATCTATTCATGTAAATGTGCGGATACCGTTTCTTATCCTGTCCTCAGCTACAGTTGGAATTTTAAAGCAGGTCCTGTGCGCACATGCGTTGGGTCACCTGACGGGTCAGAGCAACGGCTGGGGTGGTGGCAGTGGGCACTGGGCAGTCAGAGCCAGGGTGGGAGCAGGGCCAAAACTAGGATTTTGTAACCCAGGGCAAGACAGTAATTTGCCCCTCCTGTTTTATAAAGAAATTTCTCTAACGTCCTAGTGGATGCTGGGGACTCCGTAAGGACCATGGGGAATAGACGGGCTCCGCAGGAGACAGGGCACTTTAAGAAAGAATTTGGATACTGGTGTGCTCTGGCTCCTCCCTCTATGTCCCTCCTCCAGACCTCAGTTTGAATCTGTGCCCGGACGAGCTGGGTGCTGTTCAGTGAGCTTGCTATAAGAAAGTATTTTATTAGGTTTTTTTATTTTCAGATAGATCTGCTGGCAACAGACTCTCTGCAGCGTGGGACTGAGGGGAGAGAAGCAGCCCTACTCACTGAAGATAGGTCCTGTTTCTTAGGCTACTGGACACCATTAGCTCCAGAGGGATCGTACACAGGATCTCACCCTTTGTCGTCCGATCCCAGAGCCGCGCCGCCGTCCCCCTCGCAGAGCCGGAAGACAGAAGCCGGGTGAAAGAAGCAAGAATACTTCAAAATCCGCGGCAGAAGACTCCAGTCTTCAAACTGAGGTAGCGCACAGCACTGCAACTGTGCGCCATTGCTCCCAAACTACACCCACATACTCCGGTCACTGTAGGGTGCAGGGCGCAGGGGGGGGGCGCCCTGGGCAGCAATTAGAACCTCTTGGCAAAAGTTGGGCATATATACAGTTGGGCATTGTATATATGCATGAGCCCCCGCCATAATTTTGTACAGAAATGCGGGACAGAAGCCCGCAGCTGAGGGGGCGGGGCTTCTTCCTCAGCACTCACCAGCGCCATTTTCTCTCCACAGCTCCGCTGAGAGGAAGCTCCCCAGGCTCTCCCCTGCAGATTCACGGTAGAAGAGGGTAAAAAGAGAGGGGGGGCACATAAATTATGCGCAAAAACATATACAGCAGCTACTGGGTTAACACTAAGTTACTGTGTGATTCCTGGGACATATAGCGCTGGGGTGTGTGCTCTCTGTCTCTCCAAAAGGCCTTGTGGGGGAACTGTCTTCAAAAAGAGCATCCCCTGTATGTGTGTGGTGTGTCGGTTCGCTTGTGTCGACATGTTTGACAAGGAAGGCTATGTGGAAGCAGAGCGGGAGCAAATGAATGTGGGGTCGGCGCTGACACCTGATTGGGTGGATATGTGGAAGGTTTTAAATGATAATGTTAATTCCTTGCATAAAAGGTTGGATAAAGCTGAAACCTTAGGACAGTCGGGGTCTCAGCCCATGCCTGATCCTATGTCGCAGAGGCCGTCAGGGCCTCAGAAGCGCCCACTATCCCAAATTGTTGACACAGATATCGACACGGATTCTGACTCCAGTGTCAATTCCGATGATGCAAAGTTACATCCTAAATTGGCTAAAGCCATCTGTTATATGATTATAGCAATGAAGGATGTGTTGCACATCACAGAGGAAACCCCAGTCCCTGACCAGAGGGTTCATATGTATGGGGAAAAAAGGCAGGTGGTGACCTTTCCCCCTTCACATGAGCTAAATGAGTTATGTGAAAAGGCTTGGGAATCTCCAGATAAAAAACTGCAGATTTCCAAACAGATGCTTATGGCGTATCCTTTCCCGCCAACGGACAGGTTACGCTGGGAATCCTCCCCTAGGGTGGACAAAGCTCTAACACGCTTATCCAAGAGGGTAGCCCTGCCGTCACAGGATACGGCCACCCTAAAAGATGCTGCGGATAGAGAGCAGGAGGGTACCCTGAAGTCCATTTATACACATTCAGGTACCTTACTAAGGCCGGCAATTGCGTCGGCCTGGGTGTGTAGTGCTGTAGCAGCATGGACGGGTACCTTATCTGAGGAACTTGATACCTTGGATAAGGATACTATATTAATGACCCTGGGGCATATAAAAGACGCTGTCCTATATGCTCAAAGAGACATTAGCTTTCTGGGCTCTAGAATAAATGCAATGTAGATTTCTGCCAGGAGGGTCCTGTGGACTCGGCAATGGACAGGCGATGCCGACTCAAAAAGGCACATGGAGGTTTTACCTTACAAGGGTGAGGAGTTGTTTGGGGAGGGTCTCTCGGACCTGGTGTCCACAGCTACTGCTGGAAAGTCAATTTTTTTTGCCATATGTTCCCTCACAACCTAAGAAAGCACCGTATTACCAAATGCAGTCCTTTCGATCACAAAAAGGCAAGAAAGTCCGAGGTGCGTCCTTTCTTGGCAGGGGCAGAGGAAAGAAGCTGCACAACACAGCTAGTTCCCAGGAACAGAAGTCCTCCCCGACTTCCACTAAATCCACCGCATGATGCTGAGGCTCCACAGGTGGAGCTAGGCCCGGTGGGGGCGCGTCTCCGAAATTTCAGCCACAAGTGGGTTCACTCCCAGGTGGATCCCTGGGCAATAGAGATTGTGTCTCAGGGATACAAGCTGGAATTCGAAGGGATGCCCCCTCACCGATACCTAAAATCGTCCCTGCCAGCTTCCCCCTTAGAGAGGGAAATAGTGTTAGCTACAAATTCACAAATTGTATCTTCAGCAGGTGGTGGTCAAGGTTCACCTCCTTCAACAAGGAAAGGGTTATTATTCGACCATGTTTGTGGTACCGAAACCGGACGGTTCGGTCAGACCCATATTGAATTTAAAATCCCTGAACATATACCTGAAAAGGTTCAAGTTCAAGATGGAATCGCTCAGAGCGGTCATCGCAAGCCTAGAAGGGGGGGATTTTATGGTGTCTCTGGACATAAAGGATGCTTACCTTCATGTCCCCATTTATCCACCTCATCAGGCGTACCTCAGATTTGTGGTACAGGATTGTCATTACCAATTCCAGATGTTGCCGTTTGGTCTCTCCACGGCACCGAGAATATTTACCAAGGTAATGGCGGAAATGATGGTGCTCCTGCGAAAGCAAGGGGTCACAATTAACCCATACTTGGACGATCTCCTCATAAAGGCGAGGTCCAGAGAGCAGTTGCTGATCAGCGTAGCACGCTCTCGGGAAGTGTTACAACAGCACGGCTGGATTCTAAATATTCCAAAGTCGCAGTTGATTCCTACGACTCGTCTGCCCTTCCTGGGCATGATTCTGGACACAGACCAGAAGAGGGTTTTATCTCCCGATGGAGAAGGCTCAGGAGCTCATGACACTGGTCAGAGACCTATTAAAACCAAAACAGGTGTCGGTGCATCACTGCACGCGAGTCCTGGGAAAGATGGTGGCATCATACGAGGCCATTCCCTTCGGCAGGTTCCATGCGAGGACCTTTCAATGGGATCTGTTGGACAAGTGGTCCGGATCACATCTACAGATGCATCGGCTGATCACCCTATCCCCGAGGGCCAGGGTGTCTCTCCTGTGGTGGCTGCAGAGTGCTCACCTTCTCGAGGGCCGCAGATTCGGCATTCAGGACTGGGTCCTGGTGACCACGGATGCAAGCCCCCGAGGGTGGGGGGGCAGTCACACAGAGAAGAAATTTCCAAGGTCTGTGGTCAAGTCAGGAGACTTGCCTTCACATCAATATCCTGGAACTAAGGGCTATATACAACGCCCTACGTCAAGCGGAGACCCTGCTTCGCGACCAATTGGTACTGATTCAGTCAGACAACATCACCGCAGTGGCCCATGTAAACCGCCAAGGCGGCACAAGGAGCAGGGTGGCGATGGCAGAAGCCACCAGAATTATTCGCTGGGCGGAGAATCACGTAAGAGCACTGTCAGCAGTGTTCATTCCGGGAGTGGACAACTGGGAAGCAGACTTCCTCAGCAGGCACGACCTCCACCCGGGAGAGTGGGGACTTCATCAAGAAGTCTTCACGCAGATTGCAAGTCGGTGGGAACTGCCTCAGGTGGACATGATGGCATCCCGCCTCAACAAAAAGCTACAGAGGTATTGCGCCAGGTCAAGAGACCCTCAGGCGATAGCTGTAGACGCACTAGTGACACCGTGGGTGTTCCAGTCGGTTTATGTATTTCCTCCTCTTCCTCTCATACCCAAGGTGCTGAGAATCATAAGAAAAAGAGGAGTGAGAACAATACTCATTGTTCCGGATTGGCCAAGAAGGACTTGGTATCCAGATCTGCAAGAAATGCTCACAGAGGACCCATGGCCTCTGCCTCTAAGACAGGACTTGTTGCAACAGGGGCCCTGTCTGTTCCAAGACTTACCGCGGCTGCGTTTGACGGCATGGCGGTTGAACGCCGGATCCTAGCAGAAAAAGGCATTCCGGATGAGGTTATTCCTACGCTGATAAAGGCTAGGAAGGACGTGACGGCTAAACATTATCACCGTATATGGCGAAAATATGTTGCTTGGTGTGAGGCCAGGAATGCCCCTACGGAGGAATTCCAGCTGGGCCGTTTCCTTCACTTCCTACAGTCGGGAGTGTCTTTGGGCCTAAAATTGGGTTCCATTAAGGTCCAGATTTTGGCCCTATCCATTTTCTTTCAAAAAGAACTGGCTTCTCTACCTGAAGTTCAGACGTTTGTAAAGGGAGTGCTGCATATTCAGCCCCCTTTTGTGCCTCCAGTGGCACCTTGGGATCTTAACGTGGTCTTGAGTTTCCTGAAGTCACATTGGTTTGAGCCACTTAAAACCGTGGAGTTAAAATTTCTCACGTGGAAGGTGGTCATGCTATTAGCCTTGGCTTCAGCTAGGCGTGTGTCAGAATTAGTGGCTTTGTCACATAAAAGCCCCTATCTGGTTTTCCATATGGACAGGGCAGAATTGCGGTCCCGTCCACAGTTTCTGCCAAAAGTGGTGTCATCTTTTCATATGAACCAACCTATTGTGGTGCCTGCGGCTACTCGTGACTTGGAGGATTCCGAGTTACTAGATGTGGTCAGGGCTTTGAAGGTTTATGTAGCTAGAACGGCTAGAGTCAGGAAAACTGAGTCGCTGTTTATCCTGTATGCATCCAACAAGCTGGGTGCTCCTGCTTCAAAGCAAACTATTGCTCGCTGGATCTGTAACACGATTCAGCAGGCTCATTCTGCGGCTGGATTGCCGCTACCAAAATCAGTAAAAGCCCACTCCACAAGGAAGGTGGGCTCTTCTTGGGCGGCTGCCCGAGGGGTCTCGGCATTACAGCTTTGCCGAGCAGCTACTTGTCTGGTTCGAACACTTTTGCAAAGTTTTACAAGTTTGATACCCTGGCTGAGGATGACCTTGTGTTTGCTCATTCGGTGCTGCAGAGTCATCCGCACTCTCCCGCCCGTTTGGGAGCTTTGGTATAATCCCCATGGTCCTTACGGAGTCCCCAGCATCCACTAGGACGTTAGAGAAAATAAGATTTTACTAACCGGTAAATCTATTTCTCGTAGTCCGTAGTGGATGCTGGGCGCCCTTCCAAGTGCGGACTTCTTCTGCTATACTTGTATATAGTTATTGCTTAAATAAGGGTTATGTTATGGTTGCATCAGGGTTGATCTGATGCTCCGTTGTTGTTCATACTGTTAACTGGGTAAGTTTATCACAAGTTATACGGTGTGATTGGTGTGGCTGGTATGAGTCTTGCCCTGGATTCCAAAATCCTTTCCTTGTACTGTCAGCTCTTCCGGGCACAGTTTCTCTAACTGAGGTCTGGAGGAGGGACATAGAGGGAGTAGCCAGTGCACACCAGTATCCAAATTCTTTCTTTAAGTGCCCTGTCTCCTGCGGAGCCCGTCTATTCCCCATGGTCCTTACGGAGTCCCCAGCATCCACTACGGACTACGAGAAATAGATTTACCGGTAAGTAAAATCTTTTTTCTCTGACGTCCTAGTGGATGCTGGGTACTCCGTAAGGACCATGGGGTATAGACGGGCTCCACAGGAGACTGGGCACTCTAAAAGAAAGATTAGGTACTATCTGGTGTGCACTGGCTCCTCCCTCTATGCCCCTCCTCCAGACCTCAGTTAGTATCTGTGCCCGTCCAGAGCTGGATGCACTCTAGGGGCTCTCCTGAGCTTCCAAGAAAGAAAGTATTTGTTAGGTTTTTTATTTTCTGTGAGATCTGCTGGCAACAGACTCACTGCTTCGTGGGACTGAGGGGAGAGAAGCGAACCTACCTGCTTGCAGCTAGCTTGGGCTTCTAAGGCTACTGGACGCCACTAGCTCCAGAGGGGTCGAACACAGGCCCAGCCTCGGTCGTCCGGTCCCTGAGCCGCGCCGCCGTCCCCCTTGCAGAGCCAGAAGACGAAAGAACCAGGAGAAAATCGGCGGCTGAAGACTCCGGTCTTCAATAAGGTAGCGCACTGCAGCTGTGCGCCATTGCTCCCACAGCACACCACACGCTCCGGTCACTGGTGGGTGCAGGGCGCTGGGGGGGGGGGCGCCCTGGGCAGCAATTAGATTACCTTTTGGCAATAAAAACACACATAATACAGTCTAGCACTGTATATGTGTAAAAAACCCCGCCATTAAACTACATAAAAGGACAGAAGCCCGCCGCTGAGGGGGCCGGCCTTCTTCCTCAGCACACCGGCGCCATTTTTTCTTCACAGCTCCGCTGGAAGGAAGCTCCCCAGGCTCTCCCCTGCAGTATCCTGGTACACAAAGGGTGGAAAGAGAGGGGGGGCACATAAATTTAGGCGCAAAAATTGTATATACAGCAGCTACTGGGTAAACACTGAGTTAGAGTGTAATCCCTGGGTTATATAGCGCTGGGGTGTGTGCTGGCATACTCTCTCTCTGTCTCTCCAAAGGGCCTTGTGGGGGAACTG